>NW_026571036.1:28909377-29121877 GCF_026225935.1 Boleophthalmus pectinirostris | reverse complement strand
AGTCCTGGTTTATACCTGGTTTTAGACCTGTTTTAGACCTGGTTTAGGTCTAGTTTAGACCTAGTTTAGACCTGGTTTAGTTCTCCAGCAATGAGTGGAATTACCGAAAAAAAAAAAAGAAAAGAAAAAACCTCTGTGTAATCCATTTATTTCAACAAAGTAACTGTAATCCAATTACCACTCACTGAAACAGTAACTGTAACTGAATACAGTTACTCATAATTTGTACTCTGATTACGTAATGCCGGTACATGTAATCTGTAACTCCTCAACACTACATATTACGCAAAATTGACTCTTGTGAGGTTTGAGGTCTTGTGAGTTTGTGATGAGGAAACAACATTACAACACAGATCAGACAAAAGTGTAATACAGGCTAAATTCTCAAAACTGATTTATTTATTAATTCATTCGTTGAAATCGTTTCTATCTTGTGCATTATGCTGCTGTTTGGTCTTTCATGTTTATAGCTCATAATAAATGCATATGGAGAACAAGCAGGCATAATTACACTTTACACACAAAGTACCAGTGTCACTCTATGATTCATGGATTACCACTTCAGTCTAGAGGGGTTTGAATTAAATCACTGTAATTAACAAATGTGTGCGTGTCTTGACACAGTTTCAATTTAAATACACAAAATGACAGTTTAGTAAGCCTGGTTTATTGATACGATCCAGTGACATCAGTAAAATGGTGGAGAGGGGGGTTCTAAATGGATGTATATGGAAAAATGTTCAGTAGTTGCCATGGTGACACAATGCACGCATAGCAAACACGACAAATTTGGCTCTATTTACGTGTTTGATTTTCAACAAAGGGTGACTAACGAAACTTGTGACATGATATTTGATTTTTAACGTTATCGAAATCGATACTTTGCAGCTGATGTCAAGGTAAATGGTCCCATTAGCGCTTTTCCACCTTCAAGGCACTCGAAGCTCCATCAACATTCCCTGGTGGTGTGAAGCTGACTGAAAGCACTACTCTGTGTGAAGCTCTGTTACTCAAGTTAGACTTAATCTGAGCTTTAGTTTAACTAGCGGTGTAACGATATCCAAGTCTCACGATATGATATCATCACGGTATAAACCTCATGGCACAATTTTTCTTGCGATATCGTAGGAAAGCTCACGATATGGTGGGGAGGCTCATGATTAGGGATGTAACAAAATCCAAATCTCTCATTAGAATATTTTCACGATATACATCTCATTGTACGATATATTATTGCGATATTTTGTGGAGCCTAACAAAACTGTGAATGTGCTACTTTTCCCTCTTAAAATGCCTTGACAAGACTTAATCCAAAGAACTAAGGCTTAAAAATACACTGAAATGGAGCAAAGGATCATGGTCTATGTAGTTCCCTCTGTCTTTTTAAGATATTGCTGCACCATAACTCTGGACAGATACATGAAATATGAGACTTAGTTTGTGCTGTAGTACTTTGTTGTTCTGTTACTGATTAGTTTGTTTCCTCCTGCTGTATTTACGAAGATGAACTGGTGTCAAGATGACGCTCTGACAAAGGAATAAAGGGTAGGCATAATAAGCTTAAGCTTCAGCCTGCACCTTTTCGGTCTGTATATGTTAAATATGTTTATGAATTAATGTCAAAATATACCTGTGACCGAAATAAATAAATAAATAATAATAATAACTCTTAGTTTAGGCAAAAAGACTTGTAATTCGATATATTGTGATGGTCCACGATATTATTGTGAGAACTTTAACGATAGGATATCACAATATTTCAATTATTGTTACATCCCTAATTTTAACACACTTTAACTTAACTGAAACTAACCAACAGTTTTTCAGTTAGTGACTCTCATCTTTTTGTTGAAACTTGAACACCTAAACATGACCATGAACGCTCAAACTGATCACAGGCTCCTCTAAAAGTGTTGTTCAAATCCATTTTGTACTTTTTCTTGAAATTACAGACTATATTCAAAACATTTTTGTCAGTTTTTGCTAATGTGTGCCTTGGGTCACCATTAGAGGTGTGCAAAGATACTGAAATATCAATATATCGTTTAATTTGATAATACAGTATCAATATCGTGGGCTGCTGTATTGTTATGTATTGCCAAGAGTATTTTTTTACTAAATTATTTTGTGAAAGTTGAGTTGCCTGTTCAGAGAAAGGAAACTTGTTAATGCAATACATTTAACCTTTACACTGTTGTGATGAGTTTAATAAAGACTTTTAATATCACCGTCATGGTTTAGCTTAGGTTTTATGTATCGAGGTATGTATCGCATCGGCAGCTTCTTAAACCCCGTCCACACTAGTACTTATTCAAATCGTTTTTATTGTGGATGCAGTGTTCATCCACACTAATCCGATGGAAAATGGCTCCAGAGACAGAACGATCTGGTGCCGTCAGCTCCCACGAATTCATTTGAGCACGGATCTGATACGCTGATGTAGGTCTATGTGTCGCGAAGTAATTCACTGCCAGAAGGCTAAGAGGCTAGAATATATGTCCATTCATATATACAGTCTATGCGTATGACGTGCAGACGTCTAATCTCTGAAAAGTTTAACATGAACCATCTCCAACATGATAGAAGCACAGAACAGACTCACCATCAGCAGAACATCTATCTGTCACAGAAAGAACACTGATAATCCACCGAGTCGTGTCCTTTATTCTGAGAGAAGCTGTTTTTTTGAGCACTCCGTTTATGCAAATTAGCCACGCGGTTTTAAGTTTCGTTTCTGTAAGACGTAAACAAATATGAGCAAAGCTGTGTGGATAAGGAAACACAGAAATGACGTGTGTGTGGACGCAGATCGTTTCTGATACGGTGATACGCTCATTCGTTTCAGTGTAAACGGGGTCTTAATGATACCCAGCCCTAGTCACCATGGTAATTGAACATTCCAGCAATATAGATACATGTAGAAAACCCCCAGTGTGATACTGAAATCAAAGTTTGACATTTACTATAGTCACAGCACTAGAATGGTTTCAGTTTTACAAAGAATCTGAGCAAACCAGGACTTTACTTTAGTTGTAACCTAATTATGTGAAAGCTCGAGAGCCACACTTCCATTAGAGAGGCTGTAGACGCACTGAAGTGGTACAGTTGTAGAACATCTCATTGTCGTCGCTCTGAATCCATTTGTGAAGCAATTACCTCCTCACATTAGCACCAATGTCTCCTGCAACTCCAGACAACTACAGGGAGGGAGCCGAGACCCACTGTGGCTTCTCACTTCAACTAGTGACAGGAAATATCTTACTGCTGTTGATGCTACTACAACTGCTTCTAATACTACGACAACTACTTCTACTTCTACAACCACTGTGACTGCTACTACACTACTACTATTTTTATACCAACAACGACATCAGAGGCAAAGTATGACCCAATATGCTTCTCACTTCAACTAGTGTCAGGAAATATGGATTTTACTGCTGCTACTACAACAACAACTACTACTACTACTACTACTACTGCAACTTCTATGCTGTTACTACTATTTTTACTATATAAGAGGCAAAGTATGGATCTTACTGCTCTTGACGCTACGACTGCTTATACTACTACTACAACTTCTACTATTACTACTACTATGGCTGCAGCTACACCACTACTACTACTATTAATACTACTGTTACTACTACTGCTACCACTACTACTACTACTACTTTTACTACCAACAACTACATAAGAGTCAAACTGATTCACTTCACTTCAAGTAGTGTCAGAAAATACATATGTTACTGCTGTTGATACTAATACAACTGCTACTACTGCAACTTCTACTATTAATATTCAGCGCTAGATGCTACTTTCATTACATAAGAGGCAAAGTCAGTCAGTGTGGCTTCTCATTTCAAGTAGTGTCAGGGAATGCAGATTTTACTGCTGTTGATACTGCAACAGCACAACAGCGGCTAATACTGCTACTCAGAGGAAGACAAAAGGGTCTATTGCCCCGGGCGTCCAAATTTCTGGCAACAGGCCTGCTAATACTACTACTACTACAACATCTAGTATTACTGTGATGGCTGCTGTACTACTACTACTGCCTTTGCTACCAAAAAGTACCAAGAGCCAAACTGATATCTTACGTAGCTTCATGTGAGCTGTCAGTTTAAAAATAGAGATGTTTGTGTGTCGGTGCCAGAGGTGGGACCAAGTCGTTGTTTTGCAAGTCTCAAGTCTAAAGTCTTTCACTTCAAGTCCAAGTCAAGTCCCAGGTCAGAGACAGGGAAGTCCAAGCTGAGACTTAAATCAATGGCTCATAAATCCAAGTCAAGTCCAAGTCGTCTGCTTTGAGCTTCAAGTCATTTCAAGTCTTTAAACCAAGCTTAGATTTTTGCATTTTATGACTTTTAAACTAAATTGTACTTAGAGCTATAAGAGTTGTAGAAATGCTAATTTTTCCTTTTTAAAAATGTCTTGACAAGTTCTTAGTGTGAATCATCATGGTCAGAACAGAAATAATTAAGAGTTAAAATTAAGTAAGAATTAAAAGTGCTTAATATCAGTTATTTTGTCATGTAGTCTGCACTGAAATGGAAGAATCATGTTCTCTGTACTTTCCTCTGTTTTACTGTATTGTACTGTACATTACTGCAGTACATTTGATGATGCCATATCATAGTACTTCAGTTACCGTTGCCATAGTAACAAATAGAGAAGTGGGAGGGACATGTTCCAGTTTGTTCCTGTAAAATTAATCACCGCATTTATCAACTGTAAAGAGAAAAGTATTTTCATAAAACATCGTTATTTTTAGGAGAAGCATTGAGTCTTCTCAAGTCACACGGCTCAAATCTGAGTCAAGTCCCAAGTCACTGACCTTCAAGTCCAAGTCAAGTCCCAAGTCCATTTTATCAAGCCAAGTCTCAAGTCCTAAAAATACTGACTCAAGTCCGAGTCCAAGTCACGACTGCTAAAGCTAAAGATAATGTTGAGGCATAATAAATATTAAAACAACACCACAAGCTAAAGTATTCTACATAGAGAAATAATTGGGCAGTCTGTATTTTAATTAATTAGAATTTTAATAGGTTGTTTATTTTAAGTTTTACGATTTTAATAAAAGTGACTGTTAGCTTTCAAACACGGTGAGCTAACTAGCGTGCTATAGCACACAGAGCCTATCACCACTGCTGCTTCGATGCATTGCCGTCTTACTGTTACCAGCATTCAACTCCACAGACATACCCAACAGAAGAGTAATAAAAAACAAATAAAATAACATCAGTGCAAGCACTTCTGAGAAAACCAAATAGAAAAGCTTCCACTGCTGAATACTGCCGAGGCCACAGGGCACTGCTTTGTTATGGATCGATAAAGGACAAAGTCATACATTTTCCCAAACATCTTATTGCAAAGCTTCCTTCATTTTAACTTGTGTCTGTATCGACTCGCTATAAATAACATTGTGAATTGCCGCACGCATTAACTTAAATTGTTTGTTTTTCTCATATCTTTGTCTCAGAAAGCCACGCCGCCCGCTTGTTACCGATATTCAATTTATTTCTATTGCCGAAGAAAGAAATTTGATCTATTTGAGCCAGGCGATACCCTTGGAATACATTTGAATACATGAATTATAAAATCTATTCAAAATAAATGGCAAATGTCTTGAGCCAGTCATGCTGTTGCAACACTATCAGGCGGTTAGACTGAAGATCTCAACCATGAATTTCAATGAACGCAGACACATGATTGGATAAGACCGTAAGAGGGGACACCCAAGGGCCCACGGACGCGTCTTGCAGAATTTGATTGACTGACCACTGGGGCATATCGTCAGGTGTATTCACTGGTGTTATTTTATTATGCAGTGAATGGGAGAGGTGTTCATTGAAAGAGGAATGAGGATTGGCAAATGAAATGGCTCATGTGTGAAATCAGATTGGATAAAATGGAGAGTTAAAGATGAAAAATACAGAACATGAGGTTTGGAAATAGTGTGTGGTAAGGTTGGAGCTAAAAAAAACAGATTTAAAGAGCAGGATTAAACAGAAACAAAGCAAAGCCAGGACTGAGAAAATACTGAAACTTGTCTTCATTAGCAAATTTAAGCAAGATTAAACCGGGACTAAACCTGATTTAACATGGGTCTTTACCAGGCAGAAAAACAGGTCTAAACGAGGACTAAACCAAGGCTGAACCAGGACTAAACCAGGTCTAAACCAGGTCTAAACCAGGTCTAAACCAGGACTAAACCGGGTCTGAGCCAAGTGTAAACTAGAACTAAAACGCAAATAAACCAGATCTAAACCAGGACCAGAAGAATAGGACTAGACAAAACTTTGATGAAACCAGGTTTATACCCAAACTTAGTCTGGCTAAGACAGGAAAAAATGGGTCTTAACTAGAACTAAACCAGAACTTTTTGTGAGAGGAGATGATGAAATAGTGGGACAGAGAGTAGGTCATATCTTTGATCTGGGTCTAAACCAGGTCTAAACCAGGTCTAAACCAGGTCTAAGCCAGGATTTAACTAGGTCTAAATCAGGAGTAAACTAGGACAAAACAAAGTCTAAACCGAGTCTAAACCAGGACTAAACCAGGTCCAAACCAGGTCTAAATCAGGACTAAACTAGGACTAAACCGGGTCTAAACAAAGACTACACCAGGACTAAACCGGGACTAAACTATCTCTAAACCAGGTCTAAACCAGGACTAAATTAGGACAAACACCAGGTCTAAATCAGAATTAAACTCAGACAAAACGAGTTCTAAACCAGGACTAAACCAAATCTAAATCAAGTCTACATCAGGACTAAACCTGGACTAAACCAGATCTAAACCAGGACTAAACCACGTCTAAACCAGGGCTAAATGAGGACTAAACCAGGTCTAACAAGTCTAAACCAAGGCTAAACCAGGACTAAACTAGGTCCAAAACAGGTCTAAATCAGGACTAAACTAAGATAAATCCAGGTCTAAACGAGGACTAAACAAGGACAAAACTAGGTCTAAACCAAGACTACACTAGGAGAAAACCAGGTCTAAACCAGGGCTAAACCAAGTCTAAACCAGGACTAAATGAGGACTAAACCAGGTCTAACAAGTCTAAACCAGGACTAAACCAGTTCCAAACCAGGTCTAAATTAGGATTAAACTAAGACAAAACCAGGTCTAAACCAGGACTAAACCAGGTCCAAACCAGGTCTAAATCAGGTTTAAACTAAGACAAAACCAGGTCTAAACCAGTACTAAACCAGGTCTAAACCAAGTCTACACCAGGATTAAACCAGGTCTAAACCAGGACTCGTGTGGTACCTGTGAGGTAGGTGTTGTGGGAGGAGTTGATGAAGTAGTGGGACAGGGGGTAGGTCATGTCTTCGCTCTGGTCCAGTTTTTCGGGAGGGATGATGCTGTTCTCTTCTGCGCTCAGGTACCGTGAGAAGCCCTCCACCGAAATGTGACCTGGAAAACAACACAAAATATGAGGGAAAATGATTACTATACTGTTTGAAATGCAGGACCAAAAATAAGGTTTTAGGTCAGGGGTGTGCAAACTTTTTTCATCAAGGGCCACATATTGAAACCTGTGGAGAGCAAAGGGCCGCAAATAAACAAGTTAATAATTCAAAGACTCACCACATCTTCTATATTTTCTGATCTATGTTCTAATGTTATTTCCTCATCACAAACAGACCTGGAGTTGTGTTTTGTTTCATTCAGACATGTTTAACACACAAACCCTGTATATTTAGGCTGAGTTCTGGTCTCAAATTGCAAACACTCTAATCCACCTTGTGATGTCATGTGGTAATACAGGAAGTGCTCCACTGTTTTTAAACTCCACACACCTTCAGTAGAATCATTTGGATGATTTCAGCTCTGGAATTTCCAATTTCTACTGAATTAACAGCAAAAAGTAATGTAGCTGTGAACTTGAAAACTACTGTTTCATGACATCACAAGGTGGAACAGAGCATTTTGAGCTCTGGAGATGAAGACAGACTAATAATAAAAGATTATTAAAACATGTATGAATGAAACAAAACACCACTCCAGGTCTGTTTTTGATGAGGTAACATTATAACATGGCTTAAACTTGTGTAAAACAAGTGTTAATTTTGAGTAATATAGAGCTTTTTAGTCATGTATTTATATTAGTCTAAACACGTCCAAGTCGAGACTCGAGTCACTGGCCCTTAAGTCCAAGTCAAGTCAAAGTTGTCTGCTTTGAGCTTCAAGTCATTTCAAGTCTTTAAACCAAGCTTAGATTTTTGCAATTGATATGACTTTTAAACTAAGGTTGATTGATTAATTGACAGCATTTATATAATGCCTTTCAAGATACCCCAAGTGCTTTACAGTTCATTATTCAGTCACTCCACACTCAGTGGTGGTAAGTTACTACTGTAGCCACAGCTGCCCTGGGGCAGACTGACGGAAGCGAGGCTGCCAATCTGTGCCATCGGCCCCTCCGACCACCACCACTCATGAAAGTGGTGTGAGTGACACCACTTTCATACTAGGCAATGTGGGTGAAGTGTCTTGCCTAAGGACACAACGACAGTTTTTTGCCACTGGCGCCCCACACAGGTTCAGGTAGATTGGGAACAATTAAATGTAACCTTAACTAGTATTCTGTGTTATGGCATTCCAAACACTTCTCTGGTGATGTATCTGGGAAATATATCAGGGTCTGTTTACACGAGAATACTTGTGGGTAAAAATGACTAAATATTTTATCAGAAGTGCCTTTCGTTTAGACGGTGACAGCGTCTGAAACCACCCTCCAGAGTGGAAAAGTGTAGACCGTTGTATCGTTTCGGTCTACACTGCCCAAGACGCAAAACTCTGGTCAGATCTGCTCACGTTGCGTATGCATTTACGTCCCATACATACAGTACACAGAAACAAACATGTCGGATCATTTCCATGCGTCGGACCCAGAGGCTGTGCTACCATTAGGCAACAGTGTGCGGCCGACTAGGGCCCCCGAACCTTGAGACACTTAACCTCTCAATATGACATTACTGTAATTGAGAGTAGTTTACTTTTAAACAAGAAAACACCATCACAATAATATCTAATTGTCAAATTATTTTAACTGTCAAAGCGTTCCCCCCTTTCACGTTAGAATGGACGAGTCAGCGTGACCCAGAGTTGAACATAATCACAGCAAAATCATAATCATATGTAATGGATGTGAACAAAAATGTAATTGTACGAGCAAAAAGACAAAAATACTTTAAGTTCTGGGTAGGCGAACAAACTAAAAAGACAAGTTTCCAATCCACCATAATTCATACAGAGATGTGCGTGTCTCAAGAACAATAGAGAAAAAAGAAAATAAATACAACAAATATATACAAATGAAAACCAAAGCAACAAAACAGTGCATTATAGAAAGACTCAAGTTCACCTAGGGCCCCCAGATTGCTGACTCTGCCACTGGTCGGACCTTCAACTAACACCTAGCCACCTGGCATGCATACTCAATCCAATCACACACTTTTCAGTTACTGTATGCATGCAGATTTCCTCCTGAAAACACTCATCTAACCGAGGAATAAAGAGTGAAGACACGACAGCACTTTTATATCTTCTGTTCAGACCGTCATCATATAAACGCAGCCTAAATTGTACTTAAAGTCAAGGTACATTTATATATGAGTATTTATATAGTCGTAGAAAATCTTTTGACAAGATTTTAGTGCAAATCATTACAGTCAGAACAGAAAGAATTAAGATTTAAGAGTGCATAATAACCATAATATTTTACCACGTAGTCTGCATTCAAATGGAAGAATCTGAATGTTTTGGTGTCAAGGGTCAATTCTGAATAATATAGATTGTTTTAGTAATTTATTTATATTATTCTAAACCTAACTATCTTGCAATTAGATTAGATCACATTGTTAACACTATGGTTGCTAAGGCTCTGGAGCTCCACAGAAGAAGAAAAGAGTCTAAGCTAAAAACAACAGCAAAGTCAGAAGCAGAAACATCAACAACAATTCAAGTCATGTACCGAAACACTCACTGCATTTTATTCACACTTTCCCAGCATGCATTTCTATTGTTGGGCTTCTCGGAGCGGTGTGCAGAGCTTTGAAAACTGCGTCCTTGGACTTGGTGTTTGTCTTTGTAGCGCTTGTGAAGGTCGAGCGTGCGGAGCTTTGTCTTTTTCCTGTCGGCTTCACTAAATATGCTCATGGGGGCGAGAGAGAGCGAATAAATAAGTAATACACTGCAGAGCAAGAAGAGTTATACCAGAGTCCAGGCACTGAAACCGAGCGTCTCATTCCTGTCTCCTCCCTTCATCTTCCTTGACTTCTGTCCTCATTCCTCCATTTTCCAGCTGTCAATCAAGTGACCCAAATTAAGAGGTGTCCCAAAGCTCAGAGGAGCAAAGGAAGGAAACCACAGAGGAAACAGTAAAAGTTTGTTTGTTTGACATGTTACATCATTCTCAACTTGACACTAAAACCATAAACAGTAAAAATATATCCAAACATTTTTATCTCAGGCAAAAACACGGTGTGACTTTGGCTGATTAAAGTTTTGGAATAATAATACTAAATTAAAGCTGCAAGTGGCATCAAACTAATTTTGCAATGCAATTTTTATTTTATTTTTTTAATCGGGATGTCCTGAAGAGTTGTTTTCCCCATTAGAATCTGAAAACCACCACATGATACTTGCAGCTGATGTCATCGATGCTCCCTGGGGGTGTAATGCTAACTGTAGGCACTGTTCTGTCTGAAGCTGTGTTCTTAAATTGGACTTTAAATTGAGCTTTATTTTAACATAATCTGAATCTCAAAACTGAATTAGCTGGAACTACAACAGGTTTAAACCAGGACTCATCTTGTACCTGTGAGGCAGGTGTTGTGGGAGGAATTGATGAAGTAGTGGGATGGGGGTAGGTCATATCTTTGCTCTAGGTCTAAACCAAGTCTAAACCAAGTCTAAATCAGGACTAAACTAGGACAAAACCAGGTCTAAAAAAGGTCTAAACCAGGACTAAATCAGAACTTGTCTCGTACATGTGAAGTAGGTGTTGTGGGAGGAGTTGATGAAGTAGGGGAACAGCAGGTAGGTCTAAACCAGGTCTAAACCAGGTCTAAACCAGGTCGAAACCAAATCGAAACCAGGTCGAAACCAGGTCGAAACCAGGTATAAATCAGGTGTAAACCAGGACTCGTCTAACCTGTGAGGTAGGTCTCGTGGGAGGAGTTGATGAAGTCGTGGGACAGGGGTAGGTCTTGTCTTCACTCTGGTCCAGTTTGTCCTGAAGAGTCACTGTGCCTCAGTTTCACATTCTTCAGTGACACTATGAACACCCATGTACTCAACGTTGCAAAAGCTGTACACCCTACGGCCTGTAGAGCTCAGGCCTAATCACTGAGCAAAAACAGAGTGGGTTAGCCTGATTCATCAGCCAGTTTCACTTTGTGAAAATCATCTGACCTCCCAACATTAGGATTTGTTCACTCAACAGTAAGCGGGTACGTTTTTTATTTAACCAATCACTGCTATTTGATCATGACGTATGTAATGCTCCAAATCCTGTAGGAAGAAGCACAATAACGTCTTTTCCCTGGATAAAATTCACCAAACATTCTCTTTGTTTCGGCTTTAAATCCTCGATCTCAGGAATCGCTGCCAACACAGAATGTCTGTCTTCGTCTACATCCATCTCGACCGCTTTGTTTACTGTTGTGCTGTTGTGAAGTCATGTACGTCACAGCTCTTCTCTGATTGGCCGGTGTGAGGTCTACAACTTCTGAGGTTCTTGCAAACCGTCCAGTGTATTCTGATTCCTGACCTAGTCGCTGGAGAGAAATGAAACTGAGCGAAAAAAGTTTGGATCATGTTTGTGTCTGTGGCGTAACGACAAACCGAGATGACAAAAAGCCAGTAGCAGCTGAAGTGTGTGTAGTGTCTCTGTCCAATCAGGACTCTGTCCAACCCCCAGACGATGAGCGGAATTAAATATAAAGACGATTTAAAGTGTTTTCCACGTAAACCTCAATTTGGAATGATCATTTCCATGTAAACTCTAAGGAAAATATTTTAATTCAGAACTATTCATTCAGAATTAAATAAAAAAACCATCATGTAAACGTGTCCCTTTAATCTGATGACATAAGTGTCTCTAAACGACTTCCCTCAGAACACCGAAACGGTCTCTTGATATTCTTTTTTTGCAGATAAATTTGAAGAGATCAGATTACTCCTCAAACGTTTCTGGCCCTAATGACTCACGCTACTTAAATCCAAATTATTATTCAGAACCAAACTGATTTTAAGCCGATAATCTTGTTTTTTTGCAGTGAAATCTTAAAGGTCTGCGCAGATCCCGGTACGCAGAGGTGAATATGAATGAGAGGAGGAAGAAGAGGAGGAAGAGGAAGAAGAGGAGGAGGCAGAAGAGGAGGAGAGGGGGAGGAGGGCTGGGTGTGGGAGCAGGTCTCTCTGGTCCCTTTATGCTAATTAATGCGGTGTGGCCCAGTGCACAGACCTGGGCTAATTACCAGCGCTCTGTGACACCTGAGAAGTACAGCCCTCTCTCTTTCTCTCTCTCCACTGCTCATCCATCTCTCTTTCTCTCTCTCCACTGTTCATCCATCTCTCTTTCTCTCCCTTTCGCTTGCTTTCTTCCTCTTTACTTCTTTCTACCTTACCTTACCTCTCCTTCTCTCTCCTCTCCCGCTCTTTGTCTCTCCTCTCCCCCTTTCGTTTTCTCCCTCTCTTTGGGTTTGTCTCTTTCTCTTTCTCTCTCTCCACTGTTCATCCATCTCTCTTTCTCTCTCTCCACTGTTCATCCATCCCTCTTTCTCTTCCTTTCTCTCTCTTTCTAATTCTATAGATTTTTTCGATCCAATCTTACCTTTCCTTCTCTCTCCTCTTCCACTCTTTGTCTCTCCTCTTCCCCTTTCTCCCTCTCTCCCTCTTTTTTGGTCTGTCTATCCCTCACTCTCTTTCTCTCTCTTTCTCTCTGTCTCGCTCTCTCTCTCTTTCTCACTCTGGTTCTTTTGCCTCGCTTCCCTCTCCTTCTCTTCGTCTCTCATCTTCCCCTCTCACCCTCTCTTTCTCCCTCTGTTTCGGTTTCTCTCTCTCTCTCTCTCTCTCTCTCTCTCTCTCTCTCTCTCTCTTTACCTAGCTATCCTCCGTCTCTCTCTTCTGTTTCTTCTTTTCCCTCTCTTCCCTCTCCTTTTCTTCTTCTCTTGTCTCTCCCTCTGTTTTGGTTTATCTCTCATTAACTTTCTCTCCCTCTCTCCATCTCTCCATCTCTCTATCTCTCTGTCTCTCCATCTATCTATCTCTCCTCGTCCCCCGTCTCCTCTCTCTTTTCTTCTTCCTCCCTCTCTCCCTCATTCCGAGAGAGCCCATCCTTCTCTCGCTTCCCTCTTTTTCACTCTTCTTTTCTCCTTGTTCTGTCTTTTCCTCTCCCTCCCTCTACCTGTCTCCACTCTTTCTCTCATTTCCTCCCCTTCTTCTCTCCATTCTCTTCTTACTCCTTCTATCCCTCTCCTCTTTCTCCCACTCCCTTTTCTTTCTCTAACCCTTACCTTCTCTCTCTGATATATCTCCCCTTCTCCTTCACTCTTCCACCTCTCTTCTCTCCCTTTCTTTCTCCCTATCTCCCTTCCTCCTCCTTTCCTCTCACCCTTCTTCCCTCTTTCTCCCTCCTATTCCCCACCTCCTCTCTATCTCTTCCCCCGGCCCCCGTCTATCTTTCCCCCTCTCTCTCGCCTTTTTATCTCTTCCTACTCCCCTATCCTCTCTCTATCTCTCTCCTCCCACCCCATCTCTCCCCCTTCTCTCTCTCCCACCCTCTCCCCTCTTTTTCTCTCTCTTCCTCTCTCTCTCTTTCCCCACTCCTCTATTTTTCCACTTCTCTCGCCCTCTCCCCTCTCTTCTCTCTCTTCTCTCTCTCTCTCTCCATGTCTCTCTCTCCCTCACTCCCTCTTCTCCCATCACCTCTTTATTTTTCTTCCTCTCTTCCCTCCCCTCTCTTGCCCTTCTCTCTCTCTCTCCCTCCCTCCCTCCCTCCCTCTCCCCTCTCTCGCTCTCTTTTTCTCTCTCTGTCTCCCTCTCTTCCCCCTCTCTCCCCTCTCTCCTTCCCTCTCCCCTCTCTCTCTGTCTCCCTCATTCTCCCTCTGTTCCCACTCCCTCTCGCCCTCTCTCCTCTCTCTCTCTTCCTCCCTCCCTCCCCCCTCTCTCTCTGTCTCCTTCATTCTCCATCTCTTCCTCACCCTCTCTCGCCCTCTCCACCTCTCTCTCCCTCATTCTCCCTCTTCCCCACGCTCTCTCTCCCTCCTTCCCTCCCTCCACCCCTCTCTCTGTCTCCTTCATTCTCCCTCTCTTCCCCACCCTCTCTCGCCCTCTCCACCTCTCTCTCCTCTCTCTCTCTCTCTCTCCCTCCCTCCCTGCCCCCTCTCTCTCTCTGTCTCTCTCATTCTCCCTCTCTTTCCCACCCTCTCTCTCCCTTCTCTCTCCCCTCTCCCCTCTTTTTCACTCTCTCCTCTCTCCTTCTCCCTCTCTCTCTCTGTCTCTCTCATTCTCCCTCTCTTTCCCTTCTCTCTCCCTCTCCCTCTTTCTCCCTCTCTCTCCCTCCCTCCCCCCTCTCTCTCTGTCTCTCTCAATTCTCCTCTCTCTCCCTTCTCTCTCTCTCCTCTCTCTCTCCCTCTCCTCTCTCTCTCTCTCTCTGTGTGTTGTCAGTATGTCTTTGTGGTACCAGTAGGTGTCTCATGTGAGCAGTGTCGTCCACAGGTTGGTGGCGTCTGTGTTCTGTGTGTTCATGTGGTTCATACGGACGGATTACAGCGTCTGAAGCTACAGGTTCTCCAGACAACCACACGCAGAACAACACACGGCCACGGGAACAGAAACCTCACCGAGATTCCTCCTCACAGCACAAGTCACTATTATAGAAGTATTCTTAGAGTTTATGGGAAATAGTGATCTAAGGCTACGTTCAGACTGCAGGGCTTAACACTCAATTCAGATTTTTTTGTGAAATCTGATGTTTTTGCGAAGTCGTTCACATTTCCAATTAAATGCGACTTGTATGTGATTCCCTGTGTGAATGTTAAACGGTACGAAAGTGTCCCACATGTGCACCAGAGACACGATGACGTCAACCGCAGTGAGCGTGCTCTGTGTTTACAGAAGTTGTCCAAACATGGATGCAGCATTGAGCACCTGGAGATTTTAAAGTTCCTCTCGTACCGGAGCCAGAACATGAACAACTTACTTGTTTTAAGGAGGAGATTGAGAAGGAGAAGGACGAGGTTTTTGGTCCGTGGTGTTTTGTGGGACAGCGGCAGCGACGTCTGTTGAAAGGAACGTGTGGATGTGGAGACGGAGCCAAGAGTGGTGAGTGGTGATGTGTTGAGTTCATTAACAATTTTCGCCTACTTCAGCGCAGAATAGTGACGTTTGTGTCTTGTTGATAACGTGTAGGTCGGATGAATGCGCTTTGGCCGTTCAGACTGAAGTCACATGTCAAAAGATCAGATATGTATCGGTCTCAGGAGCACATATCTAAGTGGCCTGGGTCACATTTGAAAAAATCGGACCTGTGTCGTTCAGACTGTCATTAAAAGATCAGATACAGTTCATATAGGGGCCAAAAAATCAGATTTGGGTCACTTCAGTCTGCAGTGTGAACGCAGCCTAATAGACTCTTGCAGGAACGAAAAATGGAATTTAAAATAGTTGCACGCAGCCTGGCACTGATATTCACATTCTGTCCCATTCATTTTAATAAAACTTAGACTTAGACAAACTTTATTGATGCACAAGAGAAATGACTTGGACACAGCAGCTCACACTAGACCATGAAAACCCAACTGGAGTCTGACAAATATTTCGAACTTATTCAGACTTGGACACATCGTCGCGTCAGCTGTTTCCTGTTTACAGTAAAACCACTTGCTCTGAGAGTCTTAAGTGTTCAAAAAAATCTCAACATTGCACTTTTAGTTTAGATACAAGTTGAAACTGTTATTATTATTTGTGAAATGTTGGTGCAAAACCTCCGACACATGATTTTTAAAGCATAAAAGAGGCGATAAAGTCCACAGGAAGTAGAGTCTGCAGCTTCACCTCAATCCATGCGCTGTGTGGATGTAAACAGACACATGAGGAACTACTCCCACCTTTTTACTTTTAAAGAAAGACTCAAACTGGAGTAATAGTGCGATTATGTGAACTGGGGGTCATTATTTACAGAGGGAAATGTCTATGGATAATGTGGATAAGATGCTGCACTTTAAATTTACCACTTTACGAGAGGTGAGGTTATAAAGTCTTCTCATTATTTTCGCTTTATCCTGAGTTTGTATTTTGCGTCTCTGTGTCCGTTAGATGAACACAAACAATATCCTCAGACAGAAAAATTCGCACCGATCCACACTCTAGCTCACACATGACATTATATTACAAAAACAAAGAGTACAAAATATAAAAATGGTAATAGTACTTTCTAAATAAGACGGCAAAATAAAGACATGAATCCTGATGTTTGTAGATAAGGAAGACGATGGTTGTTTTCTCCATTAGAATCTGAAAACCATGACTTGATATTTTGCATTTGTCATCAACATTCCCTGGGGGTGTGATTCTAACTGTACGCACTGTTCTGTCTGGAGCTGTGTTACTCAAGTTGGACTTTAATCTAAGCTTTTTTTCCCCACACTATTTTACCAGAAAGAGATGATTTACCGGTAGCTGGAACCACAACAGGCGAGCTGATCTGTGCCTTTTGTGCATTAGCCAACAGTTTTTCAGTCACTCTCACATTTTTGTAGAAAATCAAACTCCAAAACAGGACCATGAATGCTCAGAATGATCACAGGCTCCTGAAAATGTGCTGGTTAATTCCAGTTTGTGTTTTTTTCTGGAGTTTTCAGATGGTCTAAACAGTTTTTTGGCAGGTTTTGCATGTGTGCCATGACACCGTCACAATCAGACTCAGACTCAGACTCAGACTCAGACTCAGACTTAGACTTAGACTTAGACTTAGACTTAGACTTAGACTAAGACTGAGACTTAGACTGAGACTTAGACTCTGACTCAGACTTAAACTCAGACTCAGACTCAGACTCAGACTCTGAGACTGACTAGACTTGAGACTCAGACTAGACTCAGACTCAGACTAGACTTGAGACTCAGACTCAGACTCAGACTCTAGACTCAGACTCTGAGACTGAGACTCAGACTGAGACTAGACTAGACTAGACTTGAGACTAAGACTGAGACTTCAGACTCAGACTGACTCAGACTCAGACTCAGACTTAGACTCAGACTCAGACTTAGACTAGACTAGACTAAGACTTAGACTCAGACTCAGACTCAGACTCAGACTCACTCTGACTCAGACTCAGACTCAGACTCAGACTCTGACTCTGACTCTGACTCTGACTCAGACTCAGACTCAGACTTAGACTTAGACTTAGACTTAGACTTAGACTTAGACTAGACTAGAGACTTAGAGACTTAGACTTAGACTTAGACTGACTGAGACTAGACTAGACTGACTCAGACTCAGACTCAGACTCAGACTCAGACTAGACTCAGAGACTAGACTGACTCAGACTTAGACTCTGACTTAGACTCAGACTCAGACTCAGACTCAGACTCAGACTCAGACTCAGACTCAGACTCAGACTCTAGACTCAGACTCAGACAGAGACTAGACTCAGACTCAGACTAGACTAGACTTAGAGACTCAGACTCAGACTCAGACTAGACTCAGACTCAGACTCAGACTCAGACTAGACTAGACTCAGACTCAGACTCAGACTCAGACTGAGACTTAGACTCAGACTCAGACTCAGACTAGACTAGACTGACTCAGACTCAGACTCAGACTTAGACTCAGACTCAGACTCAGACTGACAGACTCTAGACTCTCAGACTCAGACTACTCAGACTCTAGACTCAGACTCAGACTCAGAGACTCTCAGACTGACTAGACTGAGACTAGACTGACTAGACTCAGACTTCAGACTAGACTCAGACTCAGACTCAGACTCAGACTAGACTGAGACTAGACTCTGAGACTGACTCAGACTTAGACTTAGACTTAGACTAGACTTAGAGACTAGACTCAGACTCAGACTCAGACTCAGACTCTGACTCAGACTCAGACTCAGACTCTGAGACTCAGACTCTGACTCTTAGACTTAGACTAGACTCAGACTTAGACTAGACTGACTCAGACTCTTAGACTTAGACTCAGACTCAGACTTCAGACTCAGACTCAGACTGAGAGACTCAGACTCAGACTCAGACTTAGACTAGACTAGACTGAGACTCAGACTTAGACTCAGACTCAGACTCAGACTGACTTAGACTCTGACTTAGACTCAGACTCAGACTCAGAGACTAGACAGACTCTAGACAGACTCAGACTTAGACTTAGACTAAGACTCAGACTCAGACTCAGACTTGAGACTGACTAGAGAGACTAGACTCAGACTTAGACTCAGACTGACTAGACTGACTCAGACTAGAGACTCTGAGACTCAGACTTAGACTGACAGACTGACTCAGACTTAGACTCAGACAGACTCAGACTGAGACTGACAGACTTGACAGACTCAGACTCAGACTTAGACTAGACTAGACTTAGACTTAGACTGACTCAGACTAGACTAGAGACTCAGACTAGACTCAGACTTAGACTCAGATTAGACTAGACTAGACTTGAGACTTAGATTTAGACTCAGACTCAGACTTAGACTAAGACTTAGACTAGAGACTTAGACTCAGACTTAGACTCTGACTCAGACTTAGACTGAGACTTAGACTCAGATTTAGACTCAGACTGACTCAGACTTAGACTGAGACTTAGACTCAAAATTATAGACTTAGACTTAGACAAACTACTTTGATCCACAAGGGAAATTATTTGGACACAGTAGCTCGCACATTACAATATAAAATAATAACAAAGAGTAAAAATATAAGTATAAAAAAACAGTAATAAACTTCTAAATAAGTGGCAATAAAAATAGCAGCTAGTATAAACAAAACATAAATGATATAAATGTACGTAGAGTAAGTAAAAGACAAATATCTTAACATAAATAGAGTATATGACAGTTATATACAAGGGAGCTGATAATCTTTCCACCATTAGAGATACATGTAGAACACCCCCAGAGTGATGTCACTGCAAACTATCAATACTGTGCAACAAATCAATCTCATCTCCATGGAGACAAGCAGACGGCATGCCCTAAAGTTACACAGTGCCACTTTAATAAAACAATCAAGTCATTTATAAATGAGAATAAAAGACAGAAGGACAGGACGAGTGAACATCTGAATAAAACACAAACCCATGCCCCAGGAAGTCAAGTGGAGTACTTCACATGAGTTATACATGCAAACCTCCACATGAAGCCTCTGTGTCCTCTGATTGTACTGCATCTATTACCATAATGTATACAATATATGGACAAGTCTGTGCAATACTGCAATACTGCAATACTGCAATACTGCAATACTGCAATACTGCAATACTGCAATACTGCAATACTGCAATACTGCGATCATGTATTCAGGTCCACATCCCAACATGTCCCCTGGTAAAAGCCGAGTCTGAAACATGCACCATGTCCTTGAGAGACACAGAGACAAGAGAGAGAAGGAGGAGAGAGGAAGACAGGAGAGAGAGACAGAGAGAGAGAGAGAGAAGAGGGAGAAGAGGGAGAAGGAGGAGGGAGGGAGAGACAAAGAGAGGAGAACGAGAGAGAGAGAGAGAGAGAGAGAGACAGAGAGAGAGAGAGAGAGAGGAAGAGAGAGACAGAGACAGAGAGACAGAGAGAGAGAGAGAGAAGGGAGAGGAGTAGGGAGGAAGACAGGGAGAGAGACAGAAAGGACAGAGAAAGAGAAGAGAGAGAAGGAGGAGGGAGAGAACAGAGAGAGAGAGAGAGAGAGAGACAGAGAGACAGAGAGAGAGAGAGAGAGAGAGAGGGAGAAGGAGGAGGGAGGGAGAGCCAAAGAGAGAAGTATAGGAGGAGAAAGATGAGAGGAGAGATAGACAGAGAGAGAGAGAGAGAGAGAGAGAGAGAGAGAAGAGACAAAGAGAGGAGACAGAGAGAGACAGACAGAGAGAGAGAGGTGAGAGACAGAGAGAGAGAGAAGAGAGAGAAGAGAGAGAGGAGGAGAAGAGAGAGAGAGAGAGAGAGAGAGACAGAGAGAGAGAGAGAGAGACAGAGAGGAGTAGGGAGGAAGACAGGGAGAGAGACAGAAAGGACAGAGAGAGAAAAGAGAGAGAAGGAGGAGGGAGAGAGAGAGACAGAGAGAAGAGAAGGACATGCAGACACATACAGACAAAGAGAGAGAGGGAGGTGAGAGGGAGGTGAGAGAGAGAGAGAGAGAGAGAGAGAGAGAGAGAGAGAGCAAGGACAGTGTCCAAGTGAGTGGGAGAGAGAGAGAGAGATTGAAGAGATGACAGCATGTGGATTGGGGACCCTTGTACAGAGCAGATGGTGGACTTCCTCAGGCTGAATAAATACTTCATATGGAGAGAGGAGGGAGGGAGAGGGAGAAAAGAGGGAGAGGACAGAGAGGATGGAGAGGAGGGAGAGACAGGAGGGAGAAATGAGACAGAGAAAGGTGAGGGAGAGGAGAGAGGAGGGAGAGAGGGTGAGAGGACAAGAAGCTCCCTTCTTGATGGACAGACAGAGAGGAGAGAGGAGTGAGAAAGAGGAGAAGACGAGGGTGAGCGTGGGGAGAAGAAGGGAGAGAGGAAGAGAATGGAGAGAGGAGAGAACGAGGAGGGAGAGAAGAGGGGGAGAGAGGAGGAGAAGAGAGGAGAGGAGAGAGAGGAGGGAGAGAGGAGGGAGAGAGGAGGAGAAGGGAGAGAGGAGGCAGAGAGGAGGAGAAGGGAGAGAGGAGAGAACGAGGAGGGAGAGAAGAGGGAGAGAGAGGAGGAGAGAGGGAGAGAGAGGAGAGAACGAGAGAGAGGAGAGAGAGAGGAGAGAGAGAGAGAGAGAGAGGAGAGAGAGAGAGAGAAGAGAGAGAGAGAGAGAAGAAGAGGGAGAGAGAGAGAGAGAGAGAGAAAGAGGAGGGTGACAGAGAGAGAGGGAGGAGAAAGGGGGTGAAAGAAAGGAGAGAGAAGAGGGAGAGTGGATGGAAAGAGGAGAAGAGAGGAGAAAGAGAAGAGAGGAGAGAGAAAGAAGGGAAGGAGACAGGAGGGAGGAGAGTGAGAGAGGCGTCTATAGTGATAAACATCTGTCTGTAATCAGTGCAGTCATGCGTGATGTCACCAACTACTGAAAGTGCAGGTCACTGAAAGCAGCACAAACACAGATTTAGGCTTTTTGACCATAAATCTGTAAACAGTTTGCGCTACAGTTCCCACAAAATGACTGAGAACAGGAGATGTCACGATTTAAACACCAAATTGCGCAGTTGAGAGTGAAAAATCTGAATCAGAAATCAGAAAATGGACCCTTCATTGAAAAATAAACACGGTAAAACGTTTTCAAAGCATTAAAGAACAAACTGTACATACGGGCGCTGGCAATACGTTCGTAGCTGTTTGGCTGTATATTCTGAATCGAACGCGGTGTAAAAAAGCAGCTCTGGTTTGGCAGAGCTGTCAGATTGAAAATGTAAATGAGTTCGTATCCCTCCAGACTGTCAGGTTTCTACAGCCCTCCTGTCTTTTTAGCAGCTCCGACCGCGGACAGAAGTGAAATCACCACATGTCCTGGGCGCCTGAACTTTGCCCGCGCTTTTGATTTGGTAAACTCTACTTGTCAAATATATTTAAAGGTCCTACATTACGCAAAATGGACTCTTGTGAGCTTTAAGTCGTGTTATAAAGCTGTTACCTCCTCAAATACAGACCTGGAATTGTGTTGTGATGTCATGTGGTAGTACCGGACGTGCTCCACTGTGTTTTTAAACGCCATACACCTACATTAGTATCATCTGAATAAAGTCAGACATGGAATTGCCAATCTGTACTGAACTAAAGCGAAAATGTTGCTGTTATTTTCATGGCATCACAAGGTGGATCAAAGCATTTTGAGCTTTGGAGATACAGACAGACTAAAAATAAAGAGTTACTCAAACATGTGTGAATGGACATGTTTACATGGTGTTTTATAATTCCAAATTAATTGGTCTGAATTAAATAGTTTGGAATTCAAATAATCTCCTTCAGGTTTACATGGAAATAATAATTCTGAAATGAGGTTTACATGGAAAACACGTTAAATCATCTTTATTTAATTCCGCTCAATGTCTGGGGGTGGGGAAGGTTCTGATTGGACAGAGACACAAATGTATTTACGTCACCCGGCTTTTCTGTCATCTCGGTTTGTTGTTACGCCACGGACACAAACATGTTACAAACTTTTTCCGTTCCAATGATAACTGTGCAGCAGCTGGAGAATTCTCTCATCACACTTTACGTCTGTGAGGAGGAGAAGGGAAGAGTGTCGAAGAAGGAGGAAGAAGACCTCAGCCCACTCCCGCATCCCGCTCGCAAATCCAAAGACACGTGGATGAAAGTCCAAAGAGAGGACTGGTGGAGCCGAATCGCCTGGATTACGTCAGAAGGGCGACCCAATGAGCATTTGCTGAATGACTGGAATTATTTTTAAGAAGAATAAATGTTTACATGATCAAGGAATACATGAATTTGGCTTTAAAATCGAAATAAACCACCCATTTACTTCAGAAATATGTTTAATTCTGAACAATCATTTTCATTAGAAATTAAGTGTTTACATGGACTTTTTAAAGCAGAATACATTTGTATTCAGAATTCAAGCTCTCATGTAAACGTGGCAAATGAAACAAACACAGTTATATATAGGTATGCTTTTGAGGAGGTAACAACATTTTAAAACTAGAAAAGCACTCAGAGAGCGCAGACCTCCGCCAAGGACTACCCCCATTTTTTATATAAGTTGCGATAAAATCAGTCTTCTGGATCAGATCCGGATCAGCCTTTGGAATATGAAAGAGGATCCCATTGTCCATCCCTGAGTCAAATTTCATGGGGTTTGGTCAATAATTAACCGAGATATTGAGAAACCACATTTTTGGCCCCATTTACCACAATGTTAACTAAAATTTCAAAGTGATCCAGAATCCAGGATTTCTTCCGGATCACCCCCAAAATGAAATCAGTTCTTCCCTTTTCACATTTCCAACAAATCCTGAAAATTTCATCAAAATCGGTCCATAACTTTTTGAGTTATGTTGCTAACAGACAAAAACAACAACAAACAAACGCCGGCAAAAACATAACCTCCTTGGCGGAGGTAATAACTTAAAGCTATGACTTTTTGGTTGGGGGTCTAGTTAGTCACGTTGTCACTTTGTTAGTCACTAGTTTGTTTCCATGGATATGTCATATGTTGCTCTGTCTGGAATGTTGTACAGTAGGACATTAAACAGCTCAATCTTACATTTATACAATTGCAGGTAGTTTTATGGCTCAGAAATACTTAGAAAAACAGACATTCTTAATGTGAGCGGGGTCGCCTCTCCACAGATCTGACCTGTAACTTGATCTGGTTTGGTCTCCATGAAGATAGAAAGGTTTAATGCCATATTGTGAAACATTCCAGCCAAAGCAATAACATCTCCATGGAGAAAAGCATTTGACGAACTCACCACCAGAACAGTTACACAATCCACATTTAAAGCTCATAATAATCATTTTCGTGTAATACAGGACATTTATTGATTAGTATTGGCCTGTACTCACTAATAACGGACAATAGCAGGTTTGTTTTTCCGTGTCATATTTTTGGTGAGTGTTTTAATCTGACGCTGGGCTGAAATTGGCCCGGAAGAAGCACGACTGTGAGCAGTGTGAGTCCCAGTGACCTGGAGCAGTGCAGGTGTGGAGGAGAAATTAAAAAGCCAAGAACAATGTTAACATAAAGTAACTGTAACTGAATAAATGTAACGGAATACCCATCAAATATGTGCATTGATGAGAAAGAATGTCTGTTTTTCGAGGTGTTTTTGAGCTATAAAACCACCTGTAACTGAATAACTGTAAAGTAGAGCTGTTTACTGTCATACTGTGGAACATTCCAGGCAAAGCAACGGCGTAACCATAGAAACAAGAAAGTGAAGGACCCGCAGTAAAACAAAGTTACATGGAACAGTTGTAAGAGTTCAGTTTGCAGCCCCCTTTATCTGTGCAAAGTGTTCAGTCCTGAGTGTCATGTGATATTTACAGAGCCTCTAACATTGCATTCCTTGGCACCCCACTATCATGACCTCGCTTTCAGTGCCTTCGGACACGGCACGGTCGCTATGGAGACGGCCCTGCCAAATTCACCCAGGAGGGGGGTGAAGGGGGGGCGGCGGGGGTGTAGGAGGGGTGGAACAGCCCTACGGGGGGGCGAGACCTTGAAATACTTACACTGACTCTCACTGGTAAATATGTTTGTGTCCATTTTACAAAGAAACTCCAAACAAAACTCCCAGGCATTTTCTTTTTAATGTTGTATTGAAGAAGTGTGAGTATCTATTTAATAATACAGGCCTAAAGGTGCACTGTGTAACTTTTCTCATGTGGGGTCAGCCACCTGATTGTCTCCATGGAGATTCTTTGATTGGTAAAGTGCACGATAAGGCAACAGATTAACTCAAGTATTGTAAAACAGATCTTCTTACTGTAAGCAAGATCGCCTCTTCAGAGACCTAACCTGCTTAACTTGGACCTTATGGCATCACCCTGCCTGTCTCCATGGAGATATACAGTATACTGGAAGGCACTGTCCACACTAGTTTGTATTCGAGTCGTTTTCGTTGTGGATGCAGTGTTCGTCCACACTAATCCTACTGAAAATGGCTCCAGAGACGTAACGATCTGGTGTCTCCAGTTCCCACAAATTCATCTGAGTACGGACCTGATCCGGCACTGTGTGGACACCTGAAAACACTGATACTCTGATAAGCTGAAGTAGGCCTATGCACCGCGAAGAAATTCACCGCCAAAACACTAAGAGGCTAGAATATATGTCCAGTCATACGGTCTGTGTGTACGACCTGCAGACGTATAATCTCTGAAAAGTTTAACATGAACCATCTCCAACATGACACAGAACAGACTCACCATCAGCAGAACACCCCTCTGTCACAGAAAGAACACTGATAATCCACATCGTTTACAATAAGGTGATATGGTGATACGGTGATTCGTTTCAATGTAGCAGATGAAGTTTAATGCCATTCTGTTAAACTTTCCAGGTAAAGCACTTAAGACGCTGAACGTGATTATTACTGTCTTAAAATGTGAAAAAAAACAAAAAACAGACTAGAACTAAATCATTTGGAACAGTTTGCAGTGATTCAAACCTATCCCTCACCTTCTTAATACAATGTGTTTTTATACAGCACTTTTCCACCTTCAAGGCACTCAAAGCTCTTTACATCAAGGAACCACTCACCCATCCACACACATTCATACACCAATGTATGCAGACACCGGGGGTGAAGTGGGTTAAGTGTCTTGCCCAAGGACACAACGGCAGCATTCATCTGTGGGAGCTGGAATCACAGAGCTAACCTGTGGGTTAGTGGGTCTGACCGCTTTAGTGAGTGGAGATTCAGGAGCAGACCACTCCTCAACCTCCACCCCAGCCAACCACAGCCTATCTCAACCGCACCTTCAATTACCCAGAAGACCGATTTATACGGCCTATTCCGACAACACCATCCGTGTCTCTCGACCCCCTCCCTCCCACCCGTGTCTCTCCATCCTTCAGTCCAAAGACGTCATCTTCAAGGAAGGGGGGGATTCCGATTCAGCTGGGTGACCATATAAACCATATATACCCCCATCCTGGATCTCCCCTCAGCCATCACATCCATCAGCCCTCAGTAAGTATTGGTACAGTATTCCATTGTTGTGGTGTAGTCTTTGCTAGTGAATGATCTTTATGTCTCGAGTGGGATTCAAACTGACAACTTTTATTATATGATATTTTTGGCCTTTATAAGCTTATTTCAACTTTCAAACACCAAAGCAGAGTTCTGGCATCAACCCAAATACTAAAAACAAATAGCATGCTAACAACACACCAAACCAAAGCTACTTCATGGTTTGTGACTGATAAAACATAACAACTCAAATGCATGGATATGATATTTCATTCATCAGCCTGTTAACAAAACCATTAACAACAAACCTTCAGACGGTCTTTTTTACAGTGTATCTGTTCCGCACTGACCTTTCTGGGCGAGCTCTGCGCTCGGCTCATATTTGTCGATGAGGAGCTGCACCTGCTCGGGCTTCAGTGGGGGGTACAGGATCTCATTGAGTCGGGGGTCCCTCTGTTTACTGTTTATGAACTCCGTCATCTGCTCCACGGTGAGGTACGGCCTGCTCTTCGCTCCCCTGCACATACAATGAGATTATAGCGAGAAATGGGAGAGATTTGGTGCTTCTCGACAGGGTAATTAAACCAGTGGAGAGTTGCAGAGGGAGAGAAAGGGCTGCTGATTCAATTTTGTGCTGAGATTTGATTAAAACATATTTCATTTCTTAGAAAGTGCTGGTGAACTTCCAGATA
Source organism: Boleophthalmus pectinirostris (assembly GCF_026225935.1). Classification (NCBI taxonomy): domain Eukaryota; kingdom Metazoa; phylum Chordata; class Actinopteri; order Gobiiformes; family Gobiidae; genus Boleophthalmus; species Boleophthalmus pectinirostris. Next base: position 29,095,343 of record NW_026571036.1, on the reverse strand, counting down.
TAAGCTGTAAAAAAAAGTTAAAATAGATACTTGCAGATGATGTCATCAACATTCCCTGAGGGTGTGATGCTAACTGTGGGCATGCTCCGTCTGAGGCTTGTTAGGGTGCACTCACACTAGGACTTTAGAACTGTGCCCAAGCAAGGATCGCCTCGAAAGCACCATATGTCTGTCCAGTGTGAGCGCAATCGAACGGCATGGTTGGGACTTTGGCCCAGTTGGAGGAGGTGGACCAAAGCATGGCACGGTTGCTCATGTACATGCACACGCACGACTTTACTATACAAGCCCTGTGTGTGTGCTGATGTCACTCATACACGGACACAAAACACATGGCAAACTCGCACTTACCTTTGATAAGGACTGTGACACAAGATTAGCTGCGTCTCATCTCCAGCTGTCCTCACTACTCCACGCTGTTTTTATCTCCATAAACTCACGGAGGAGAGCGCATCATAAAAGGACACACATCAGCCTCACTATTTAATAGATATTTCTGCCGCTGAACTTTTTTTCTCTGCTAAAAGCAAGAGCACATGTAAACAGACCAGGCTGTGTGATGACGTATCAGCCGTGGCCCAGTTCAGAAGTGCAAATGTGAGTGTGGGCCATAGAAACCTACACAATTATGCTTGAGCATGGTACGGTCCTAAAGTCCTTGTGTGAGTGCACCCTTAGAGTTGAATCTGACTTCAAGATTATATAACACAATCTGACCAAAAAGAACAGACTTAGTTGGAACTAGAACAGGTGGTCTGGTTTTTTACAGTTCAAAATAACAATAACATCACAATCACACGACAGCGAGCATTAGCCAACAGTTTTTCAGTGAATCACTCTCACTTTTTTGGTGAAAATCACCTAAACAGAACCATGAACGCTTGTATTGATCACAGGCTCTTGAAAAAATAAAGAATAAATAACACATTTTTTTTCTTGAGTTTCCAGATGATCTAAAAACTTATTTAACTGTTTGCTAATATGTGCATCGTGTCTCCATGGTAACTGGTGAACATTCCACCAATACACAAACATGTAGAACACCCCCAGCATGATGCCACTGCAAAGTATCAATAGCTTTACTTGAGAATAATTTTCATAATTTGAGAAGTTTTGGATTTGTTTATTAATACTAACTTATCAATATATAAGACAATGTTATGTGACTTATTCAACACTCTTCTGGTTTCAACACTTCAAAAACATTCTTAAAGGTGCACTATGTAACTTTTCTGGGATCCACTACACGCTTGTCTCCATGGTGATGTTATTGGTTTCCCCATAAATACTCCACAGTATGGCATTAACTTTTTATTTGGCATTTATTCAATTCCAGTTATTTTATATTGCATTAAAATATATAGTAGAATATATTGCAAGTGCGCTCGCTTCCCCACAGATCTGACTTGTAACTTGGCTTGGTGTCCTTACTTGTCTCGATGGAGAAAAGTACAATGGAGATGCTCTCTAGAAAAGTTACACAGCGCAGCTTTAAATCAGTCAAAAATATATTCTAAAAATTTCAAATGAAAAAATACTAAAGTCCAAATGACACAAATCAATTATGAATATTCTAAATTCATCTCATGTTCCTAAATCCACACGCTGTTTGGTTTTGCAGTGTGGTGCTGGGCGGGTGCCATCTCACTTAGCTGTGATTAAAATCTAGATTTATGACACAGAGTCGCCGTGGTGACAGAGGCCTGCTCCACAGTTGATGGTTTAAATCTCTCGGGGCCAAAGAGCACTTCTGCCTCATAATAGTGGCTTTCAGATGACATCATTGCATTATACAGGCCCGCCGCGTTTAATGGAGAAAATCATTATTGTAGAAATGTGTTTTTTTTTTTTTGCTGTTTTGTGATTGAATATGGATAAATATTACTCTTGTCATTCATCAAATATTACCAGTGGTGGAACATAATGAAGTACTTAATAGGGATGGGACAAGATATCATGTCACAAAATCTCATGAAACAAAATTGCTCCAAGATCGCGCAAACATGAGAAAAAATTACCGTTGAAAGATTTTATTTACAAGTATTTACATTTAGATTGGACGAAAAAGAGTTATGACTTGGTGAGTTACATCTCTTGCAGCTCAAAAAGCAGTACTAGAATGAAAATAAAAATATGAAATCAAGTAAATATAAAAAAGTGAGGTCCAAACTGGAAACTGAATCATGAAATGTATTATATATTAAATGAGGAATTATGTTAAAATCTCATCTTGGCTCATTCTCGTGGACCCAATCTTGTTTCTTGTTTTGTGCAACTTGTGTCTTGTCCTATTCTTAGTACTTAAGTATAAATTTTAGGTATCTGTACTTTACTTTAGTACATTTTAAGTTGATACTAGGCCTGCTTTAAAGGTACAGTATGGGTCTGGTCAAGTGGTAACGGAGGGAAACAGGGGCAGATTTTTGACATTCAAATGTCTCTTATTCAGAAACTAGAGGGACTATTGAAATAAGTAAAGTATCAGAATGTAGGAAAGAGTTACACTCCAACAGGGTCAAGTTAAACCTGTGATATTCTTTCAAGTTGTTGACAAAATATTTAAAAACTCATGTCGATAACGGAGGGAATGAAATATGCAGCACTTTTTGGGCAATAAATCCAAACAGTGATAACTCTTGGTTCTCACTTCCATATCCTTAACAAACTGGTTTGAATATTTGCTTCATATAGTTTTCTACCATATGGTACAAGATTAGGTTGAAAAACCTCTTACTTTTTGAGTAATGAGATTTTTTTATTAAAAAAGGTCATGGTAACGGAGGAAAAGTAACGGAGGGAAAATTGTGCAAACAAGTAGAAGGTGCAGGATTTTACATCATTTTGTTGCTTTTTTCTTCCGAAAACTTTAATATTACTTCAAAATGAAAGGAAACTATTTCTATAAAATATGTCAGTCCTTCCAAGCAAATTTTTATCATTTTAAAAACATAAAAAAAAAAATCCTGTACCTTCATCAACAGTTCAAAGATGGAATAACACAAGATATGATGAAATACATCCATTTATTTACATGATTTTTGGGTCTTTGAAATTTGGGAAATAATTTTTGTTCCATGTTTCATACATGGTCTGTTTAAAACATATGGAACTTTAGAACCAAAAATGGTACAGAAAAAAGGTCAACAGTTTCATAAACTAGAGTACATATGTATCTGTTGAATACATTTTTATATCAGATGCATTAACTTGAATTTTTGGCCTTGTTGTTTACTTCTGCTTGACCGGGCCCAGTATGTAACTTTTTGCTTTGCCTGCATGTTACTACTACTGCTACTTATTTAGAATTTATTATTACTATTAGTTATATTTTGCTTTTTTTTTTTTTTTTTTTTTTTTTTAATAATATATTGCCCAAGTCATTTCTCTTGTGGATCAATAAAGTTTCAGGTCAGATCTGTGGAGAGGCACCCTGCTCACAGTAAGAAAGCATATTTTTTAAGCTCTTATTCAACTATTAAAACATCTGTAATTGAATAAACGCAAAATAGACAATAAAGTAAAAAAAACATTCAAGGTAAAGTAATAACATCTCCATGGAGACAAAGAGATGCAAAGACTGTACCCTTTACTAGAATTGTACTTTTAATACATTTGTGAAGATCAACGATTCTTTTATATGTTGTGTCCATTTATAAAAGTCCAATGATTTCTCTATTTAAAATGATATAATGATACAGGAATACTGCCTCTACCCTGATTTGAGAAGAGGACAAATCATGTAAAACAAAAATCAAGCAAATGACACCACTTTAATTGAGTGTTACTGAAGAGTGTTAATGAAGTGTTTACAAAGACGACCATAAAACCTTAAAGTGGGGCTCTAAACTTTAACTACTTCACTATTATCCAGGCTGTATTCACACTTCACAAACTAAACCACCACTAAACCAGCACTAAACCAGGGCTAGACCTGGACTAAACCAGGACTTCTCGACATGCCCACACTTTGAACTTTGGTCTAGAAACTTAAGATTTTTAGCTTGTTTTGTTTCACAGTGTCAAAAATGTTTCTTGTAAATTGTGTTCATGGTTTTGTCTGTACGTCTTCCAATGTGGGTGAACTACAAATGGCAAATATATCAAAATAAACTAACTAAACCAAGTCTACACGAGCACCAAACTAGAGCAGAGACATCATGCTGAAGGTGTACACCATGGAAGTGTATGGTAGAATGTGCAGCAGTTAAGATGAACACATAAGTAAAAACTGATTGAAAACTGAAAACTACAATAAACTACAAAATGGATTGAAACTTTTTTTTTTTTTTTTTAGATTTTCAGGTGATCAATACAATAATTCATCATAGTTGTGTTCAGGAGTTAGATTTTCAACAAAAAGGTGAGAGTGACTAACTGAAAAACACTTTGAGAGACTTTTAACTGTAAAAATCAGCTCTTTCTGGACAGATTGTGTTAAAATATAGCTCAGATTAAAGTTTTACAAAGCCTCAGACAGAGCAGTGCCTCTAGTTAAGTAAGTGTCATTAGAGAGGCCTATGGAATTGAGCTGTATTCTTACACATCAGAGAAGATGTGGTCCAGTTCTGATCGAGGGCAGATGTTACTGAGGAACTGTGTGTAGACCTCTGGAGTGAAGTCCTCTTGTGGAATAGAGTCGCTCTGAAAAACACAAAAAAATACAGTGAATTCAACAACAGAATATGAATTTAAAGAACACACACTGTGCTTGTATCTGCCCTACAGTCATAATCTATGACATCTTGGTGTTATTTGCACATATACACAATACTCATCTAAAATGACTTAAGGGCTATAAGGTGCACTTAAAATCCTTAATTTTTTTTCAAAAATCAACTGTGCGCCTAATAATCCGGTGCACCTTATGTATTAATTCTGGTTGTGCTTTCTAACCTCAAACCGATTTTATGTGGTACACGGTGCTCAAAAATCTGTCATAATTGCTGGTTTTAAGTTTCGTTTCTGTAAAACGTAAACAAATGTGCACAAAGCTGCATTAAACACATTATTACTCAATGTTTGTTTCTGGTGAACCTTATGTATGAAAATAGACAAGAGAATTCAACATTACTGATATTGCGCTTTATAATCTGGTGCACGTTACAGTGCAAAAAATATGGTAAACAAGTTTGCTGATTTCCACACAATGGGAGGAGACGCTGCTGTAACTATCATCACAACAAAGAGCTCTGAAGTTGTCAGCACCTCTCATGAATAGCTGCACATCACACTAGCAAATAGCAGATTTTTTTCCATTTGTACCAAAATGACAACGCAACTCTGCTGAATCCTATGTGTACCACTGATTAAGAAAACAAAGCTGGAGAATGAAGTAAGTACAGAGCAGTGGCCGTGTATTGCAGCAGTGGAAATAAGTTTGAAAATAAGTGATTAACGATTACTCAAATACGCACGAATCACTCCAAAAACAACTTCGAGAGGGTAAATGAGAAGTAGAAACAACTATAACAGCTGTGGCTACAGAAGGAGAGAGGCAAAGTTGTCCATTTTACATAATTCCATATAAATCCAAGAAATATATATTTTTTTTATTATTACTTAAAAAAAATTAAATACAATTAAAAAAAAATTATAGAACATTGCTAATTGATTTTTTTTTTTTTTTTTTTTTTTTAAGACCTCAGACAAAAAAAAACAAAACAATAAAACACAATGCAATAGTAAATGTCAAACAACACAGGACACATGTATGACAATAACAAGTTAAGAGTTAAGGTTCTGCTACACATATACATTACGTACATGATGTTTTTAAATGTTCTATGGACTCCCTGGATTCTGAAATAAAGCGTCATTGATTAGTCCTTAAAGATACAAATGTCTAATCAAATCTGCCCGTTTCAGAACCATTGATTTTTTAAGCGTAAAACCAGAGCTTATTCACAGATAACAACAACAGAACCATCTAGAAAAGCTTCCGTGTTTCTTTCGGGTGACTTTACAGCCTCGGGGATATTGACTGACTGTGACCTTTGACCCTCTTCCCACCCGGGCACCCACACACTCATTAACATGCGGCTAATGAGCATACAGATAACCTCCAACAACGAGATAGAGAGATCCGCGGGTTATCACGGGAGAACAGGTAAGAGCAGAATACACGAGCGCTGGAGCGTGCTAACAAGGAAAGGCGCTGTGTTCACATGATGTCAAAGGGACCATGGACCAGACCTGAGCATAGAACAGCTCCACGGCACTTTGGACGACTCTGACCGGCCCGTTTAAACTCATTTGGAATTACAAAATAAACATGTTTTATCATTTGACCTCATGCATGGACCTTAGTTGCACTGCTTTTATTTTAGAGGTGTTTTTTTAATGACTTTTTTGCAAACCAACATCACTTTTTCATTGCTTTTAAGAGACAGTCCAGAATTTTGGACATTTCCTCGTGAGCCAGAGTGTTGGAGATGTGTGGAGACACTTTCTGAAATATTCCATCCAGTCCTTGTATTTGCAGAGGTCGCTGGTGCTAGGCTAGTGCATGTCAATGGCCATAGTTAGCCTGCCACTAAAAACAGTCTTACCCACTCCACAAAACACCTGAAACAAATCTATTATTACACCAGACTGTCCATGTGATGACTGTATTGTTAAAATATTTTTAGATGTAAAACCAGCAGTGAGTCGTACTTCCTGATAGAAAGCTTGGCAGAGGCGGATATCACCTAGCACCTATCTCCTCGGTAAAGTAAAATTCCGCTGCTGCTGAGAAAATAGTCCCTCAACATGTGACGATTCATGCGATGCAAGGTTTTTATTTCAAACATTATTCTATCGACACAGACATTTACATGGACAGTCTGGAGTAATAATAGTTTTGTTTCAGGTGTTTTGTGGAGTGGGTAAGACTGTTTTTTAGTGGCAGGAGAACTATGGCCATTGACATGCACTAGTCTAGCACCAGCGACATCTGCAAATACAAGGGCTGGATGGAATATTTCAAAAAGTGTCTCCACACGTCTCCAACACACTGGATCACTAGGAAATGAGGTCCTATGTCCAAAATTCCAGACTGTCCCTTTAGTCATAACATAAACAGTCTAACCAGCTCATCAAAATGATGCTATTTACTACTTTTAATGAAGAAATACAATGAATATTATGCAGAACTGAGTTAAGCACTTTAGCCTGGTCCTCCACAATATTTTCTGTTTCTCATGTGGCCCCATGGAAAAAAATAATCATCCATGCCTACTACAGACTGTGTAAAGAAGTGGACAAAGGGAGTGTAATGTCACCCACATTGTTCAGCTCCAGTCAAATGAAGCTCATCAAGGCTTGCAGTTATAGGAGGATGTTAGGGATAGGAATTTATTTATGGACAAAATAGCAAAATAAAAAACACCAAGATCATGTACAGCGGGTTAATACGAACATTTTAAGATCAAAATGACGAGGCTCACAGCAGCAGTTACAGAGAGAGGGGGGACAGTTTATGGACCAGACTTGAGATAAGGGCAGAGGGCAGAGGAGGATTTCAATCCACAGGTTTATGAGGAATATCTCAGTAATTCAGGGGTCTCCCACCTGTAGCTCAGGAGCTACCAGCAGCTCTCCAGCCCCTTTCAAGTAGCTCGCCAAAGGATTTCTAAATTACACGTATTGTCCTGAATAATTCAAATTTGATGAATGAAATGCCTACTACCCATTATTATTTTAAAATTGTTTTGATGTCTGACTTTGTGCAGTCATAAATAAATAATGTTTTATGTTTTATCTAACTGTACCCCATTTAAATCTTGCCATGGCTCTTATATACACTTTATTTCCTGAGACCGCTGAAATGAGTAGCTCTCTGGAATGTTCATTTTGTAAAGGGAGCTCACCTGAGGATAAAGGTGGGAGACCCCTGATGTAATTAGTGGGCCTATCCACATGAAACATGCACAAAGTCTTCTCAGTACAAATGAACTAGGGCGAAATTATTCATTATCGGTGGGTTTCAGGATAATGAAACATTAGGACCACTGCCATAGTGATTAACAACTTACAGTAAAAGTATCTTTTCAAATGAAAAAGGCCTCAAAATGGAAGAAAAACCCACGGGTACAGATGAAACATTGTGTTAAAGGTCCTACATTACACAAAATGGACTCTTGTGAGCTTTAAGTCATGTTATAATGTTGTTACCTCCTCAAAAACAGATGTATGTTATTAAGTTCGATTGTCAGACCAAGAGTTTGTTTTCATAGCTGACAGTTTGGACTGATCATTAACGGTCTTCATCAGATCATCGTCACTGGATGAAAGAGGCAATCGAAATACAGAAACGTGCCCACTGGACTACCGGACTATAAATGAGGCTTTTTTACTCTCACACACCTGGGATTCTGTCCTGAGGAAACAGGACTGCAGCTGGTAGGAAGACAGCGCCAAAATCTGTATAAATCAGCTGATCGGACACCTCACAGCAACATCATGTGACCACCCTGAGGAAGAGCGCTAGTGAACAGTCCAAACTGTCAGGTATGAAAACAAACTCTTGGTCTAAAAAACTAAACTAAAAGAACCTAATAACGAGGGAGGTAACAATAACTGAAATATCCTGATATCGTATCGTCAGAATGCTCAAAGTAATATCATGGTCCATCAAAATATATCGGATAGCAAGGTTTTTCACTTAAAAGTATTAAAAAAAAAGGGAACAGCATAGGTCATGATTCTTTACTTACTTTACTACATAATAAAATAACTGTTATGAAGCACTTCTAAATCTTATTTCTTTGGAATATGGCAGTAATGATTCACACTGAAGACTGGTCATGGTATTTATGTACAATTCTGTTAATCCCTCCAAAATGTCACAGTAATTATCGTACTGTGAGAGGTATATTGTGATAATATTGTACCATGAGATTTGGATATCATTACATCCCTAGTAACAACATAATTGAATTATTGAAAGACCAAATGAACTTCACTGAACTATACCAGGAGTTGTGTTTTATTTCATTCACATGTGTTTGAGTAATTCTTTATTATTAGTCTACATCTCCAAAACACAAAATGCTCTGTTCCACCTTGTGAGGTCATGTAGTGGTAGTTTCCTTTTGTTTGGTAGAGACTCCAGAGCTAGAATTACACAAATGATTCTAGTGAAGGTATATGGAGTTTAAATACACAGTGGAGCACTTCCTGTATTACCACACAGTGTTGGGAGTAACGCGTTACAATAGTAACGAGTTACTGTAATGCGTTACTTTTTGCTGTAAAGCAGTAATATTACGGCATTACAGGAATAAAAATGGTCATATTTTACTGGGTACAAATGTCATTAGTGCGCGCTACAATGCAGTTTTAACCTTTGAAGTGGTGGTTTGTTTGTTTTTTCATTTTTCTTCATACAAATTTGCAAAAACCATCCTGATATCAGCATCAGTGAAACACCATCTTTATGGTTCTGAATGTTGGGATGGGCCCTTAGGTGCGCCCGAGTAGACCGTCGGGTAAGAGCTCTGTACTGCACGGAACTAAACATAGCTGATACCTGATCACACTTTGCGGACACCCTGCTCCACAGGCTCGGGTTTAGTCTCAGGGTTTAGTCCTGATTTAGACCTGGTTTAGACCTGGTTCAGTCCTGGTTTAGACCTGGTTTATTCCTGGTTTAGACCTGGTTTAAACCTGGTTTAGTCCTGGTTTAGACCTTGTTTAGACCTGGTATAGTCCTGGTTTAGTCCGGGATTAGTCCGGGTTTAGTCCTGATTTAGACCTGGTTTAGACCTGGTTCAGTCTTGGTTTAGACCTGGTTTATTCCTGGTTTAGACCTGGTTTAGTCCTGGTTTAGTCCTGGTTCAGTCCATATGCGGCGCAAAAGTTCAGCATCTTTGCACAGTTATTTTGGTAAGAATAACTTAAAAGTACTGCAGTAGTCATGTAATGCCTTACATTTTAAACACAGTAATATTAATAAGTAATGTAACAAATTACTTTGAAATGACAGTAATAAGTCATAAAAAAACACATTATAGTTTTGAAGTAACTTGCCCAACAATATTACCACATGACATCATCAGGTGGAACAAAGTGTGAGAAGAAGAAGAACTCAGCCTAAATCTGCAGTGTTTGTGCGTTAAACATGTGTGAATGAAACAAAAAACAACTCCGGAAATAGTTTTGAAAAGGAAACAACATTATAACAAAGATAAAAAAATAACATAATATAGACTCTTTAATGTTATACAGCGAAACATTTCAAGCACGAACAAACCCAGTTGCGTTCGTCAGGGGCTGTAGCCGTGAGTTCAAATCTCGTACGTCATTGTGCGCGCTCGCCCGGTTAGCATGTGTGTGCTTAGCGGATTAGCAGCTCCGGCGTTTAGCCATAATTACTGGCACATTGGAACAACAGCAAACCCCAGTGGACTTTTCCAGAGCGGCCCGTTTACACTCCCAGCTCCCGCTAATTAAGTATAGCATGTTAAGCCTGTACATCAGAGCCAGTATGTTTACTTTGCCTAGTCATTCATTAAAGCTACAAGAGCGTGTGTGTGTGTGCGTGTGTGTGTGAGGTAGTGTGTGTAACGTCACTTCACTTGACAGGTCCATACATAAGGGAGAGCTTTTAATGAATGTTTGTCATCTTAGCGAGATACATTTGTTTTGCTTGAATTCCCTAATTGACGTACTGTATATGAAGAGAAAATGTCAAACAAGCAATTGATTTAAAGGTGCATTGTGTAACTTTTCTGGTGGAGGGTTGTTATTGCTCTGCCTGGTATGTTCCAAAGTATGAAATTAAACAGTTTTACTTTACATTTATTCAACTACAGATGGTTTTGTAGCTCAAAAATACCTAGAAAAACAGACATTCTAATCCATGTATTATGCCTTCATTTGTTTTTTCAAAATAAAATAAAAATTAAAAAAAAACAAAAAATAAAAAATTTTCTTCATTATTTGTCTCCAAAACCAAAATGAAAAAACATATAACAACCAGGACTACACCAGGATTAAACCAGGTCTAAACCAGGATTTTGGACTTGAGAGAGAGAGACTAGTCTGAGTAGGATCAGTTGACAGCTGCACTGAGCCCCGTGGGGTGCAAGGCTCTGCACTGGTCTTTTTGCCCGCGATCACCCAACGGTCTACACGGGCGCACCTCTGGGCCCATCCCGACACTCTGTCCTGGTTCAGTTCTGGTTCAGTCCTAGTTTAGTCCTGTTTTAGTCTTGTTTTAGTCCTGGTTCAGTCCTGGTTTTGTCCTGGTTCAGTTCTGGTTTAGTCCTGGTTCAGTCCTGGTTTAGTCCTGGTTTAGTCCTGGTTCAGTCCTGGTTTTGTCCTGGTTCAGTTCTGATTTAGTCCTGGTTCAGTCCTGGTTTAGTCCTGGTTTAGTCCTGGTTTAGTCCTGGTTCAGTCCTGGTTTAGTCCTGGTTCAGTCCTGGTTTAGTCCTGGTTTAGTCCTGGTTTAGTCCTGGTTCAGTCCTGGTTTAGTCCTGGTTCAGTCCTGGTTTAGTCCTGGTTCAGTCCTGGTTTAGTCTTGTTTTAGTCCTGGTTTAGTCCTGGTTCAGTCCTGGTTCAGTCCTGGTTTAGTCCTGGTTTCAGTCCTGGTTTAGTCCTGGTTTAGTCCTGGTTTAGTCCTGGTTTAGTCCTGGTTCAGTCCTGGTTCAGTCCTGGTTCAGTCCTGGTTTAGTCCTGGTTAGTCCTGGTTTAGTCCTGGTTTAGTCCTGGTTTAGTCCTGGTTCAGTCCTGGTTCAGTCCTGGTTTAGTCCTGGTTCAGTCCTGGTTCAGTCCATATGCTGCGCAAAAGTTCAGCATCAAAAGTCTGGCATCACGGTTTAAGCTAAAACAGCCATTATCCATTTTTTCCATTATTCATTCACACAATCGAAAACTGAAAAAAACAAATCGTTATCCGATTTTTTTCCATTTTGGTTTTGGAGACAAATAATGAAGAAAATCGTTGTTTTTTTCATTTTCTCATTTTTGGTTTTATTTTGAAAAACATATGTATGCATGATACACGGATTCATTCTGATTGTGAGCAACGTCGCCTCTCCACAGATCTGACCTGTAACTTGGTCTGGTTTAGTCCTCATGAAGATAGAAAGATTTAATGCCATACTGTGAAACATTCCAGACAAAGTAATAACATTTCCAGGAAAAAAAAAACTTTTGAGAGACCCTTCACCAGAAAAGTTTAAAGAGGCAGTGTGTAATTTTTTCTGGTTAGGCTGGTTGGTGCTGCCATGCTTGTCTCCATGGAGATGATATTGCTTTGGCTGGAATGTTCCATGGTACAACATTAAGCATATCCATACTCATTACAAGTGTTTCTATTCTTTAAAAATACAATAACTCCTTATTGAATAGGGGCGACTCTCCACAGATCTGAATTGTAATGTAGAAATGTTATGTTATATATGTTATGTAACTTTTCTGGTTGTTCTTAACTGCGTTGATAAGAATGTTCCACAGTATGGCCTTAAAATGATCTATTCTCATTGTTTCCCAAAGACTGGGTCGTGATCCTCAGGTGGGTCACACGAGATTTTTTTGGGGTCGTCTTGTCACAATCTGCATGACGTTCTGCAGTATCCACTTCTGACACATGAGAGGGTGGACCTGTCCTCAGTAGGGCCAGTATTTCTATGCTCTTTTTCTTTTCCTTTCATTACTACATATTTGTGTGAATTGTGATTTTCTGTGCTCACAAAAATGAAGACAAAGCACAGAAACAGACTGAATGCTGCTCCTGATCTGAAACACGCTACAAAAACACAGGTCCACCTATCTCATTAGAAATGCTGAAATGTTAAGGCATATTTTGTATAATTTCTAATCTTTTTGTAATTATTTTATTGACTATTTTGTTCCAGTATTGTTGGTTCAGTACGGATTCCATTTATTGCTGCTTCAATGACTGTTTTTCATTGTTTCAAACTTGAGTAATACTATAGTAATAATATAGTTCAGAGACACGATCACTCAGTCAACAATAAAATATCTTCATTAATGCTCAATAACACTCAAATCCACCTTTATTTTGTGATTTACAAATAATGTCTATTGACTTGGGTCACAAAGGTTTGCGACTTTTAAAATATGGGTCTCCAGAAAAAAAGTTTGGGAAACACTGGTTTATATCCATAGAAACGAGCAGGTGACGCCACAAGGCCAAAGCACAGGTCAGATCTGTGGACAGGTGACCACACTCACAGAAATAATGTTGGTATCTACAGGTTCCAGAATGATGTAAACTTAGCACCGCTCCCATAGCAACTAACAATTCACAACAAAAAATGATATCTTGTAAGTTAGATAATGCCTTTACATAGGAAGCATTATACACAGCACATAGCCCACAAGAAAAGTTACACAATTGACCTTTAAATTCACTTCATCTTAGTCTTGTTTAGCAGTAATAGTACAGACTTTGAGGTACTTTTGTCTTGTCTCTGTTAATGGAAATGGCTCAGTCAGCCACATCCTTAAAATAAGGCTCTTAACAAATGAGCGAACAAACAATCAGAGGAGTTACACGAGACTGAGCTCTGATGGAAAACAAAGGAGACGAGGAGAGGAGCTGACGCAGAAGGGAAAGAAGGATTAACAGAAGAGTGAATGTTTAGATCAAGAACTTAAACCTTTTTATTGAGTCAATATCGTTTGAGTTCTGAATAAAATATTAAACTGTTTTGACTAGTTTCAAGTTTTCTTTTACAGATGTAGACCATAGAACATGACTTCTTGTAGTGTTGTAGTCAAGACCGCACTAATCGAGACCAAAACCAGTCCGAGACCACAGGGTCCCGAGACCAGGACAAGACCAAGACCAATGAGGGTCAAGGCCGAGACAAGACCAAGACCACGACCCATCGAGACCAAATCGAGACCATCTCTGTCATTTTCTACATTTATCTGTATTCTAGAGTTACATATATATCAATACTTTTATAAATCTAACTCCATTTGATCTGATTAATCTTCATTTAGGCCTAAAATAAGCCAAGCAAACTGTACTGCACTGAAACACTCTGTGCACCTGTTTTGGACCCTCACCCACAGTTTGAGAACCTCTTCTTCACTTCCACTGGCACTTTACACAAAACTGTGAACAAAGTGAAGAAAGTGGGTGGGATTTTTAAACCTGTTTTGTCAAGTTTCTTACTGGAGTTACATTCTCTTACAGATTTACCAGCCTCTGCACATTCATCAAACCAAACACACGTCATGACAAATACAGATGCATTTGTGCACTTTTATTAGTCAAACTTCAACCACGTGTGGCTGTAATGAAATGTGATCACACTCGTCGAGTGTCAGACCTTGAGCCCAAGACAAGACCGAGTCCAAACGTGGTCAAGTCCGAGACAAGAACAAGACAGTAAAAAAAAGGTCTCAAGGCCGGTCTGGAAACCAAGACCGATCTCGAGTACTATGACAAGATATATGATATTTCAGTGATTTTTTTTTTTTTTTTCAAGCTAATATCAATAACACAGTTGTTTTAAGTCCAAAACGTCATTTAAAATGCAAGATTCTGTGAAATAACTAATCATTTTAATAACTTTGTAGTTTATAAAATTTCATTTTCAACAGATGTTAAATAAAATGGTCTTGTGGGCGCAGCATGTAGCTGATCATTTCTGAGCTTTTCAACTTTTAATATAATTTGTTTTTGGTCAGTCAGAAAAATAAATGGGAAATTAATTCCGGAACTGAGGGGTGGGTGGTCACTATTGAGCTCCATTTAAGCTATAGCTGTATGGAGCTATTATAGTACCTATAAAAAGAATTATTTAGCATTAAAGGTGCACTGTGTAACTTTTATGTTGCTTTGCCTGGTATGTTCCACAGTGGCCACTATGGATGAAAGTCCGAAGGCAGGACAGGAGCTGGACCGTCTGGATTGCATCAGAAGTGCGACCCAATGAGCACGCACTGAACGACCCCAATTATTTTTAAGAAGGATAAACGTTTACATGATCGAGGAAAAAATGCATTTGGCTTTAAAATTGGAATAAACCACCCATTTACTTCGGAAGTTTAATTTTAAATAATATCTTCAATAGGAATTAAGTGTTTACGTGGTCTTTTTAAAGCAGAATACATTTTTATTCAGAATGAAAGCTCTCATGTAAACGTGGCAAGTGTGACATTAAGCATATTTACTGTATTTCCATAGTAACAACAAAGTAACACTGCCAGACCAAGTTATATGTAAGATCTGTGGAGATGTTACCCATTTGCCATTGAACCTATAGCAATAAAAACACCTGTAATTGTATTAAATGTAAGATTTAAGCTTAATGTCATACGGAACATTCAAGGCAAAGCAATATCATCTCCATGGAGACAAACAAGTGGCAAACCCTCCGCCACAAAAGTTACACAGCGCACCTTTAAGTGTTATGTATTGTGTGTTCTGTGTTATGTCTTACTCTTCCAGATGGGAGGTTGCAGTTTTCCAGCGCAGTTTCCACTCTTTTGCGATCTGCCGTGAACATCCGGAAGATACTGCAAAGAAAAAACAGATTTTTTAGTTTCCCCGTCTCAACTATTCTACCAAAACCAATACATTTAACTCACTTTGAAGGAGATTTGTTTCACTTAGACACCATATGGCTTTGTAAAATTACACCCCAATGATCAAAGCGGTAACAGCATGGTATTATGAAAAAGATGGGAAAGACGGTGTAAACCCAACAAAAGAAAAATACAATACAAGATTCTGATTTAACCATTTTCTGATACCACCTGCCACTTTAATCCCATTTCAAATAAAAGCTTTGTTGACTATAATCACGACAGACTTAATGAAGAAGACATCCAAGATTCATTTGTTGATGAGAATTCGTGGAAAGAAAAAAAAAAGAAAAGTTTTTTGGTAGATAGGTTATTAGCTTGATTCATCAGCAGGTTTCACTTTGTGGAAACCGCCTGACCTCACAGCATTAGAATTCGCTTGATGGTGGGCGGGTATTTTTTTATTTATTTAACCAATCGCTGCTATTTGGTTGTGATTTATGTAATGCGCCAAATATACAGGATTTACGTGTTAAACATGAATGAAATAAACACAACTCCAGGTCTGTTTGTGATGAGGGAACAACATAATAACAGATCAGAAAACAGCGTCATATGGGACATTTAATCTGGTGTGAGCAGGTTAAGTAAGAACAGAGCGGTGTGCAAACTATAGCTAAAAATATCAGATCAACAAATTCTATGTACCGTATTTTTTGGACTATAAGCCACTCCGGAGTATAAGACGCACCAGCCAAAAAATGTGTAATCAAGAAGAAAAAAACATATATAAGGCTACATTCAGACTGCAGCCTGAAGTGACCCAAATCCGATTTTTTGGCCTCTACAGTATGTGACCTGTATCTGATCTTTTAATGACAGTCTGAATGACACAGATCCGATTCTTTCAAATGCGACCCAGGACACTTGGATATGTGCTCCTAAAACACATATCTGATCTTTTGACATGCGACTTCAGTCTGAACGGCCAAAGTGCATTCATCCACCTACACGTTATCAACAAGCCACAAACGTCACTATTCTGCGCTGAAGTTGGCGAAAATTGTGAACGAACTCCGTGTCACTGAAGCGAAACACATCATCACTCACCACTCTTGGACTACGTCTCCACATCCACACGTTCCTTTCAACGGACGTCGCTGCTGCTGCCGCTGCCCCACAAAACACCACGACCAAAAACCTCGTCCTTCTCCTTCTCAATCTCCTCCTTAAAACAAGTAAGTTGTTCATGTTCTGGCTCCGGTACGAGAGGAACTTTAAAATCTCCAGGTGCTCAACGCTCACGTCCATGTTTGGACAACTTCTGTAAACACAGAGCACGCTCACTGCGGTTGACGTTCGCTGTGTCCTCCAGTGCACATGCGGGACACTTTTGGGACGTTTAAAGTTCACTCTGGAGATCACATGTGATCGACCTCGCAAAAACATCAGATTTCACAAAAAAAATCAGAATTGAGCATTAAGCCCTGCAGTCTGAACGTAGCCTTAGTCGCACTGGACTAGAAGTCACTCTTTTTGGGTGAAATTTATTTTATAACATCAGAGACCAGGAACCGACATTTAATCTTCAAAGTCAAATTACAGAAATAAAAATAGAAGAGAGAACAACAGCCTGTTCATGTCACATATGAACAGTTCTTCAGATAATTACAGCATAAACAACAGAAAAGAACAAGTTTACCAAACTCTCCATCTCACTCCACATCACTAAATCCATTGAATTTTTCATCCTCTGTGTCACTTCTGAGCAACTCGGCGACGTCCGAAGGTATTAGTATTTTCTGGGCTATTAGGTGACGCTCTTAAGCCTCTAACCCCATCAAAAAACAAAAGCACAGTTCCAGTTAGAATTATTCCAGCCTTTCTGAATTCCGACAGGATGGTTTCGGTGTCACTGAAGTCCAGACTTTGTCATCCATCTAGTGACTTCCAGGAAAGCTTCATGGTGCATCCTCCCGGTGTCACAAGTTTCTCACTCACTCCAAACTTTCTTTCTGCTGCTCGATTACTGTTTTCAGCTGCAGATTTCATGACTTGCTTTCTGCAGAAGACATGTGCAGAAAACTGACACATGAGCCTAGAGCTTCTCGTGGCTATCAGTGTGAAAAATGTAATAAATAAGTCACACCAGAGTATAAGTCGCAAGAAACACCCAAACCATGTAAGAAAAAGACGGTATTTAATTTCTCTACATTTTTGCAAATATATATGTTATAATTTACCCATCATGCATCAGTACAGTATATAGCAGTCAGACAAAGACGTGTGCATGTGCCTCTGCTCTTCGTATCAAATAATAAAAGTAATTTATTGAACCATTAGAAAAGCAGAGCGGGCTGTCCTGCAGTGTTTAGCCTTGTCTGTGTCTCTAGTGTAGCAGGTTTAATCACATAGACATTTTCCACAGTATACAGTGAACTCATCGGGGGAGCGGGGGCCATGCTGACATTACTCAAACTGACATGTCTGCACTGCCGGAGGTTAATTCCCTAAACGGTATGAAGCTGCCCGGAGTGTCTTGCTCGTTGACACCCACTGGTTTCGCTCGGGGAGGTTATCGGCCGAGTTCAACGCCGCCGCCGCCGCTGCTGTTGTCTCAAAGCTCTAGATTAATGCGAGAGGCAGAAGCAACGTGCAAAGCTGTGTACAGACTATACACGTATAGACTGTGTTGTATGGAGATCGTGGGGCAGAAAATATACTGTCTGTTTCTATGGAGATGTCATTGCTCTGCTTGAAATGTTCCACAGTATGACTTTAAACAGCTCTACCTTACATTTATTCAATTACAGGTGGTTTTACAGATCAAAAATACCTAGAAAAACAGACATTCTGACTGTGAGCGGGTCGCCTCTCCACAGATCTGACCTGTAACTTGGTCTAGTTTGGTCTCCATGAGGATAGAAAGGTTTAATGCCATACTGTGAAATATTCCAGACAAAGCAATAACATCTCCATGGAGAAAAGAATCTGACGGACCCTCCACCAGAAAGAAAAAGATTTAAAAAAGGCACATTTAAGTTTAAATGACTTGAAATCATATGTTTATCTTGGTTCTAGCTTTGAATTAAATGACCTTGACTGGCAGTTGCTTTATCAAAAACTTCCAAAACATACCTGGGGTTATGTTTTGTTTCATTCATGAATCAGATACTAATCAATACTAAAACTAATATTGAAATCAGATACTTATTCGAGAAAGTATCAATACTAAAAAAAAGTCACATTCATAGGACAGAAATGAACCTTTCCTGAATGTCTTTAGAATGATCTTGAGCTGTCAGAACAAATATAAGACCACATGAGAAAGAAATTATTAATAATAAATTATTATTTGATTTGATTTGATTTGATTTGATTTAATTTAAGGTTCTACCAACTGCTTGTCTCCATGGAGATATTATTAAACATATATTTTGAGCATTTATTTGTCATGTGTGTTTCTGTTTCTCAAAAATACAATAATTTCTTCTGTGAATAGGGTCGACTCTCCACAGATCTGAACAGTAATGTAGCGTAATGCTGTAACCTGCTTCTGTCCCTCGTGATAAATAGGTTTAATTTATACTGCGGAACATTCAAAGCCGTAACATTTCCACTAAGACAAGCAGGTGGCGGACTCTCCACGAGAAACAGTGCACTTTTAAGTTTGGCCCTACTTCTTTTTCTTACTACAGCAAAAAAATAAATAAATAAAAAAATCTATTGGACAATTCATTTACAGATAAAGTTTAAGTTTTTTTTTACAGATAAAGTTTAAGTTTATTTTACAGATAAAGTTTTCATTTACAGATAAAGTTTTCATTTACAGATAAAGTTGCTGAAAATATGTAAGAACAAATTAACCACCTTAAACCACAGAAAACTCCAGGAACTGGTTTAAACAAAGCCACTTTCACTCTGGTTTTCAGCTCTAACAAAAGACACGTTTATTTGTTTGGAACTTTCACTTGTTGTTTCAAAGCAACAAAAAGCAAAATAATAATTTGTTGACTGTTTTTGTGCATGAAGTTTCTGAAAACATGTCAGAACAAATATTCACTTTTCCCACTAAGAATTTCGAGGAAAACCTGTCCAGAAACGTCTCGTTAGCCCGAGTTTGCTCCGTAGCCCCGACATGAGTAACCCGCTATTTCTGCCATCAAAGTCCACCCACGTCTCTGGGAATACGTCACACACACACACGCACGCATGCACGCACACACGCACACACACACACACACACACACACACGAACACACACACACACACACACACACACACACGCGAACACAGAGGGCGAGTGGAAGAATGAGCAGAAAACAATACATGTTGTTTTAATGTGCTGAGAGAGAGAAAGAGAGAGAGAAGAGGGAGACAGGCAGAAGGAAGAGAAGGAGGAGAGGCAAACAGAGAGAGAGAAAGAAAGAGGGAGAGAGACAGATAAAGAAGGGGAGAGAGAGAGAGAGAGAGAGGGAGAGAGAGACAGACAAAGAGCGAGGGAGAGAGAGAGAGAAAGAGGGATAGAGTGTGTACACATGCACATCAATAACCCGGTTATGATCGGGTTTTTGAGTATCCCGGTTTCTTCATGGTGCATGTATATGCAGTATCCCGGTTATTAGAAACTGGGTTACTGTAGCTGGTTTATTCCAATAGTAACCGGGATACTGTGGCATGTATACACAGTATCCCGGTTACTGCAACATAAAGTTGAGTGCGCATGCATCCAAAAGACACTTTCCAGTCTTTTCATCACAACAGTAGCGACATAAATAAAGTGACCGCACGAGTGAAATGACTGTAAAATTAAGAGCTGCGCTAAACCTGCACACGTACAATCTGCACACGTACAATCTGCACACGTACAATCTGCACACGTACAATCTGCACACGTACAATCTGCACTCGTATAACGTGCACTCGTGTGATCTCTGAAAAGCTAAAACATGAACTATCTCCTATACTGTCTACGCACAGAACAGACTCACCATCATTAGCACCTCTTCTGTCACAAAAAGAACACACATAATCCAGAGTCGTGTCATTTAGTCCAAAAGAAACTGATCACATCAAATGTGATCAGAGCTGAATTCTATTACCAAACAGGCTGATGTGGCTCTATAGTGTTTATGGTTTATATGTTGTAAAGTTGAGTTTATTTATGCAGAAGATTTTAATGAAGAATCTGTTGGTTTGATGTGTGCAGTGGATTGTGGGAGATCTCGTAGCTCCTTAGCTTCTTATGCTAAAGGAGCTCACGGTTTGTATTTTTCCTGGTTTATGAAATTGATTTAAGTTCATTTTTGCGCTTGCGCATTTGTAAGATTATGTCAAGAAACCGGGATACCCCATTTGATCATGTATAGTTTTAGGTTTTTTTTTTAGTTTTATTGATTTAAAAAGGACAATGCATATTCATGAACATACACTTGTGAATACGCCAGAATTAGCCCAAAGGCGACTTTTCATCTGTAGTCCCTGGCAGGTCAGAGAGATAGAGACATAAAACATAAGAACATAAAACGCGTCACAATAGACAAACACACAAGCATGACACACAACACTGACATTTACATAGGAGCAGAACATTAGAGGTTACAGATCTGGTTACTCTTAAGTCATCGCTTCAGATTAGTTTTAAATGAACTGAATGTGGTGGAGTCTCTTCTAGCGGCTGGATGTTGTTCCAGATTTCTGTTCCTTGACTGATCACACCTGTTGACTGAAAGTTGTGCCTCTATAGGGTATTGCACAGTCGCCTCTGATAGAGACTCTTGTTCCCCGACCACTAGAGCTGGACTTGGGCTTCATGAACTCACCCAGAGCTGGTGGAGCGACTCCATTGAAGACTTTGTAGACTGAGCAGGCGAGTTTAATTTTTTGAAAATTTCCAAAACTTAAGATATTATACTTCTGTAGTATGAGACAATGATGAAACGATAAAGATTTCCTATCAAATATCTTTAACGCTTTTTAAAAAAGTGATTCTATTATTTTTAAGGTTGTCGTGCTTGTCAGTGACCAGTGAGTAATGCAGTATTCAATATGAGAGAAAATCCTGCTGTGGAGAAACATTTTAGCTGCATTAGTATACGAGGATATGAGTATCCCAGTTTCTCAGCGCGCATGTAAACACAGTAACCGGAATACTGACAACACCAGGATATGGACAATAACAGGGATACTGATGTACATGTGTACATGATGTACATGTGCACACATGATGTACATGTGCACACATGATGTACATGTACACATGTGTACACATGATGTACATGTGTACACATGATGTACATGTGTACACATGTACACATGTGTACACACTCATAGACAGACAGAGACAGAGAGACAGAGAGAGAAAGTGGGGAGAGAGAGACAGACAAAAAGCGGGGGAGAAAAATAGAAAGAGGGAGAGAGACAAACAGAGAGAGAGAGAGAGAGAGACAAAGAAAGAAGGAGGGAGAGAAAGAGGGAGAGAGAGACAGACTGAGAGAGAGGGAGAAAGCAAGAGAGGGCCTGAGAGTGATAGAGAGAGAAACAAACAGAGAAAGAGAGAGAGAGAGAGAGAAAAAGAGAGTGAAAGACAGAGAGAGAAAGAGGGAGAGAGAGAGAAAGACAGACAAAAAGTGAAGGAGAGAACTAGAAAGAGGGAGACAAACAGAGAGAGAGAGAGAGTGAGAGTGAGAAAAAAGGAGAGAGACAGATAGAGAGACAAAGAAAGAGGGAGAGAAAGAGAGGGGAGAGAGACAGACAGAGAGAGAGAAAGAGAGGAGAGAGATAGACAGAAAGAGAGAGAGAAAGAGAGAAGAGGGAGAGAGAGGCAGAAGGAAGAGAAGGAGGGGGAGAGGGAGAGAGGCAAACAGAGAGGGAGAGAGAGAAAGAAAGGAAGAGGGAGGGAGAGACAAAGAAAGAGGGGGAGAGAGAAAGAGGGAGTGAGACAGAGGAAGAGGGAGACAGACAGAGGGAAAGAAAGAGGTGGAAAGAGAGAGACAGAGGGAGGGAGGGAGAAAGCGAGAGTGAGAGAGAAACAAACAGACAGAGAAAGAGAGAGAGAGAGAGACAGAGTGGGAGACAGAGATAGAGACAGACAGACAGACAGACAGAGAGAGAGAGAGAGAGAGAGAGACAGTGAGTGAGAGAGAAAGACGGGGGAACAATGCTGCTGGGAGATTATCTGTAGACAGTCATTTGCAAGACATCAGGAGGTACCGGAGGAGGAAGAGGAGGATGAAGAGGGAAGAAAAAGAAGAGGAGGAGGAAGAGGAGGAGGGATGACTCATGGAGGAATACTTACTTCTTGACAGGGATCTTGCCTTCGGCGTTGAGCTGCAGCTTCAGTCTTGTGTATCTGGATCGGACACAACATAAGTCTGAGTCAGTCTCATGTAAACACGCTCGTCTGTGTAAACAATAATACGTCAACATTTATTCTGCTGTGTGCGTGCGGACCATCACACTCATTTACTCCCACACTCCGCGCGTTTATTTTATTCCGACGCTGCACACGATTGAAAACAGGTGCGATGTTGCCGTGTCTTTTTGGAAGCAGTGCGCGAGATAACAATAGAGAAGAGCTCATTCTCCAACTGGCTCCCAAAGCTCTGCTCAAACATATAATACTCCCTACAACTGTGCAACAACTCACCCTTATGGAAAAGATAATACTCCCTACAACTGTGCAACAACTCACCCTTATGGAAAAGATAATACTCCATACAACTGTACAATAACTCACCCTTATGTACTATAATGCTCCCTACAACTGTGCAACAACTCACCCTTATGTAACAGATAATACTCCCTACAACTGTACAACTCACCTTTATTTAACAAATAGTACTCCATACAACTGTACAACAACTCAACATTATGGAACAGATAATACTCCCTTCAACTGTGCAACAACTCACCCTTATGTAACATAATACTCCCTACATCTGTACATCTGTACAATAACTCACTCTTATGGAACAGATAATACTCCTTACAACTGTACAACTCATGCTTATATAACAAATAATACTTCCTATAACCGCACAACAACTCAGCCTTATGTAATATATTACTCCCTACAACTGTACAACAACTCACCCTTATGGAACAGATAATACTCCCTACAACTGTGCAACAACTCATGCTTATGTAATATAATACTCCCTACAACTCTACACCAACTCACCCTTATGTAATAGATGATTCTCTATACAATTGTAAACAACTCACCCTTATGTACAGATAATGCTCCCTATAACTGTGCAAGAACTCAACTTAATGCAATATAATACTCCCTACAACTTTACAACTCACCCTTAAGTAACAGATAATGCTCCCTACAACTGTACAACAACTCACCCTTATGTAACAAATAACACTCCTTACAACTGTACAACAACTCACCATTATGTAATATAATACTCCCTACAACTGTGCAACAGCTCGCCCTTATGTAACAGATAATACTCCCTACAACTGTACATATACATTTATAGAATTATGCCTTTTTTGACATCAGGCTCTTGATATTTTTTCTACCACACCACCATTTTGTCTTCATCACCACTACATATTTTTACTCTTTGTTATTATATTATATTGGGATGTGTGAGCTCCTGTGTCCAAATAATTTCCCTTGTGGATTTTGTCTAAGTTTGTCGAAGTCTAATAACGAGATGTGAGCGACTGCAGAAAAATATGTATTCAAATGTTTTATATTAGTTCTTATTGTCAGTGGAGTTAAATTATGAACAAAAGTACTCTCTTCTTTGCCTAGTGTACCGTGTCAGGTGTGTGTATGCTCATCTTACATAACAAACTACACAGAGACTACTGTTCTATGCAAAAGAAGTAGTTTGACTAAAATATACTATACTGTACTATATATACGCTTTCATAAGAAACATCAACACTACATTTGTACGATGATATGTAATGTGTTGTTGTGAATGTGTAATAAATGTGTATCAATGTATGTGTATGTGTATGTGTAATGTGTATATGTGTATGTGTATGTGTATGTGTATGTGTATGTGTATGTGTAATGTGTGTAATGTGTATGTGAATGTGAATGTGTGAATGTGTATGTGAAATGTAATGTGTATGAATGTGAATGTGTATGTGAATGTGAATGTGTATGTGTATGTGTATGTGTATGTGTGAATGTGAATGTGTATGTGAATGTGTATGTGAATGTGTGTGAATGTGTAATGTGTGTGAATGTGTATGTGTATGTGTATGTGAATGTGAATGTGTATGTGAATGTGTATGTGAATGTGTATGTGTATGTGTATGTGTGTGTAATGTGTATGTGTATGTGTATGTGTATGTGTATGTGTATGTGTATGTGTATGTGTATGTGTATGTGTATGTGTATGTGTATGTGTATGTGTATGTGTATGTGTATGTGTATGTGTAATGTGTATGTGTATGTGTATGTGTATGTGTATGTGTATGTGTATGTGAATGTGTATGTGAATGTGTGTGTATGTGTATGTGTATGTGTATGTGTATGTGTATGTGTAATGTGTATGTGTATGTGTATGTGTATGTGTATGTGTAAGTGTAAGTGTAAGTGTAAGTGTATGTGTATGTGTATGTGTATGTGTATGTGTATGTGTATGTGTATGTGTATGTGTATGTGTATGTGTATGTGTATGTGTATGTGTATGTGTATGTGTATGTGTATGTGTATGTGTATGTGTATGTGTATGTGTATGTAGTGTGTGTATGTGTATGTGTAGTGTATGTGTATGTGTATGTGTGTGTAAGTGTAGTGTATGTGTATGTGTATGTGTATGTGTATGTGTATGTGTAGTGTGTGTAATGTGTATGTGTATGTGTAATGTGTAATGTGTGTATGTGTATGTGTATGTGTAATGTGTGTATGTGTGTAATGTGTAATGTGTAGTGTATGTGTATGTGTATGTGTATGTGTATGTGTATGTGTATGTGTATGTGTAATGTGTAAGTGTATGTGTATGTGTAATGTGTATGTGTATGTGTATGTGTATGTGTTGTAATGTGTATGTGAGTGTATGTGTATGTGTATGTGTATGTGTATGTATGTGTATGTGTATGTGTGTATGTGTATGTGTATGTGTAATGTGTATGTGTAAGTGTAAGTGTATGTGTATGTGTAATGTGTGTGTAATGTGTATGTGTATGTGAATGTGTATGTGTATGTGTATGTGAATGTGTATGTGATGTGTATGTGTATGTGTATGTGTATGTGTATGTGAATGTGTATGTGTATGTGTATGTGTATGTGTATGTGTATGTGTGTATGTGTATGTGTGTATGTGTATGTGTATGTGTATGTGTATGTGTATGTGTATGTGTATGTGTATGTGTATGTGTATGTGTAATGTGTATGTGAATGTGAATGTGTATGTGTATGTGTATGTGTATGTGTATGTGTATGTATGTGTATGTGTATGTGTATGTGTGTGTGTGTGTATGTGTATGTGTATGTGTATGTGTATGTGTATGTATGTGTATGTGTATGTGTATGTGTATGTGTATGTGTATGTGTATGTGTATGTGTAAGTGTAAGTGTAAGTGTAAGTGTAAGTGTGTAAGTGTATGTGTATGTGTATGTGTATGTGAATGTGAATGTGTATGTGTATGTGTATGTGAATGTGTATGTGTATGTGTATGTGTATGTGTATGTGTATGTGTATGTGTGTATGTGTATGTGAATGTGTATGTGTATGTGTATGTGTAGTGTAAGTGTAATGTGTGTGTAAGTGTAAGTGTAAGTGTATGTGTATGTGTATGTGTATGTGTATGTGTATGTGTATGTGTAGTGTATGTGTAATGTGTAATGTGTGTAATGTGTATGTGTATGTGTATGTGTATGTGTATGTGTATGTGTATGTGTATGTGTATGTGTGTGTATGTGTATGTGTATGTGTATGTGTATGTGTATGTGTATGTGTATGTGTATGTGTATGTGTATGTGTATGTGTATGTGTATGTGTATGTGTATGTGTATGTGTATGTGTAAGTGTATGTGTATGTGTATGTGTATGTGTATGTGTATGTGTATGTGTATGTGTATGTGTATGTGTATGTGTATGTGTATGTGTATGTGTATGTGTATGTGTATACAATGTGATGGAATGAGAGTCGTGTTGTGTTCTGAGAAAAACCCCGAGAACTGTGTGAAGTAGGGATGTAACAATAACCGAAATATCATGATACCGTATCGGCAAAGTTCTCACAATAATATCGTGGACCATCACAATATATCGAATCACAATGTCTCTTTGCTTAAATGAAGAGTTATGGTGCAGCAATAGCTAAAAAAAGACAGAGGGAACTACAGAGACCATGATCCTTTGCTCCATTTCAGTGTAGACTACATGAAGAAATAACAGTTCTTGGATATTGTTACATCCCTAATCATGAGCCTTCCCACCATATCGTGAGTTTTCCCACGATATCGCAATAAATATCGTACCGTGAGGTTCATACTGTGACGATATCGTTTCGTGAGACTTTGATATCTTTACACCCCTAGTGTGAAGTGATAAAAAATGTTCCACATGATCTGACCACCTGACCACCACATCAAACTAAACCAAGATGTTACCTGCTCAAAAACATCCCGAGAGTTGTGATTTGGTTCATTCACAACTCCATTCATTCGAGTAACACTTTATTATTAGACTGTCTTCATCTCCAAAACTCAAAATGCTCCAGTGTTCCACCTTGTGATGTCATGAATCCAATCCAACTTTATTTGTATAGCACATTTTATAAAGAAGGCAATTTCCAAAGTGCTTCACCTAGCAATGTAAAAGCATTCTACTTTAAAAAAAAAATACATAAAAATAAAAATAATAAAAATTGAAATGACGAAACTAAGAGAATCAATAAATAAAATAATAATAATAATAATAAAATCATTGAACAAAAATAATAAAATCAATAAATAAAAGCAGTAGTAAAAAAAATTTATAGATAAAAACAATAAATAAATAAATAAAAGACACAGAGGAGCACACAACTCACGCGGTGTTAAAAGCCAGAAAATAAAAGTGGGTCTTAAGACGAGATTTAAAACACTCCACTGTGGGAGTTGTCGGGACGTGGGGAGGCAGAGCGTTTGGGCAGAGTTTGGGGCCGACCACAGAGAAGACCCCGTCCCCCTGGATTTAAGTCTTGTTTTTAAGCACCACGAGCTGGAGCTGACCCTCGGACCCCAGTGCGTCCAAACGTTCAAAAATAAATAATAAAATCTTCTCTGTTGAACTCCATGATGAGAAACAGGAAGCAGAGAGGCGATAAACTTTGTTCAGTTAACACGTAGAACTATAATCATTTTGATTTTTATTATTACAGATCCAGGGTTGGCACTGCAGCAGAACTTCTGGGGCAAATAAACCAGAGAGAATAAAATATCAAAATTAAAATAGCCACCGAGACTGTTTCAATTGGTGTTATATGAATAAATAAACTTTCAATGAAATACTGGAAATAGAGGTTTTTGGTTTTTTTTTTTGGTTTGACACTAAAACGGAAGAGGAACCTGTTTTCCCATTTTACTGTTTTTCATTCTTAACTGAAATTCAAAAGAACGAAGAGTACATGGACTGTTTTGGTTTTGAAGATAAATAATGAAGAAAATTGTTGTTTTTTCATTTTCTTAATTTCGGTTTTATTTTGAAAAACAAATGAACGAATGATACATGGATTAATCTCACAATTATAACAAATCACCAAATGTCCACAGGTAAAACTAATCCTGTGCGAATAAGACTTAAAACTGCATGAAGTACGACAGTGTTGGGGAGTAACAGATTACATGTACCGGAGTTAAGTAATCAGAGTACAAATTATGAGTAACCACATTCAGTTACAGTTACTGTTTCAGTGAATGGTAACTGGATTACAGTTACTTTGTTGAAATAAATGGATTACATGTGGTATTTTCTTGTTTTTACAATCTTAAAATCAGCTCTAAAATTGTTAAAAGACACGGAGCAGATTTCTGGACTAACTGCATTTTGGTTGAAGTGGTGGTTTTCAAGTTAACAGCTCCTTTTACCTTTAGTTCTACAGAGATTGGCAATTCCAGACCTGAAATTAACTAAATGATTCTAGTGAAGGTGCAGAATTCATCCTAAATATGCAGGATTTGTGTGTTAAACATGAACGAACACAACTCCAGGTCTGTTTGTGATGAGGAAACATTATAACATAGATCAGAAAATAGTGTAATATGGACCCTTTAATGTATTTGAACCTTTAAGTGCTACAAGAATTCTTTAGAGAACAGTTTGTAAAGGTCTAAAACACAAGATTATAAGACTTTGTAATAAATCCCAAAAGAACTGGATATTTTGTTCTTTGCAGAGGACATAATATTACCTCAAAAGTGCAACCTTCCCACATTTCTCAAAGTTAAGATTTTACAACAATTTTTAACAGAAGCTGACTGAACCCAACCTTGTAACCTTATCATATAAAACAAAAGTGTGTGGAGGTTCAATATTCATTTATATTCATTTTGATAAAAGAAAGTACTGTTTTGGCTGAAGGAATCGCATCAAAACCTAGTCTCTCAAAACAATCGCTTACAAATATTCGTACGAGATTACCTGCAGACGTTTGGTGATTTGTAATAATTGCGGAGGATGCCTGAGATCTTAATCCCGTCCAAATGCACCATGTCTGTCATTTGAAAAGCAAAAGTTTCGCCGCAAATGACCTACTATATTTCCCCAAACACAGATAATACTAGTCCCGTCCCTTTTCTCTTTTAATCTCAGTCAATAGCTCTATTCGCACGGGATAAGTACAACCCGGGGACGTCCGGTCATTTGCAAATTACCGCCCCACGTCTGCGTTACTTGCAGCGCATTCGCTCGGGATAAGCCAAGTCCGTAAATGACTCTATTTTACTGAGATTGGCTGGGATTGAAAGAGAAAGAGAAAGAGATAGAAAATGTGCGCACGATTACAACAACAAACACTGAGATGCAGATTCGCACGGGACTAGTATTATCACCGGACGTCTGTGTTTGGTGAAATATACAAGGTCATTTGCGGCGGAATTTTTAGTCCTTTCACAGTCCTGGTAGTCCATCAGTCCTGGTTCATCAGTCCTGGTTCAGTTCAGGTTCCTTGGTTCAGTCCTGGTTCACTTGGTTCAGTCTTGGTTCAGTCTGGTTCAGTCTTGGTTCAGTCCTGGTTCAGTCAGTCTTGGTTCAGTCTTGGTTCATGGTTCAGTCAGTCTGGTTCAGTCTTGGTTCAGTCTTGGTTCAGTCTTGGTTCAGTCCTGGTTCAGTCTTGGTTCATCCTGGTTCAGTTGGTTCAGTCAGTCTGGTTCAGGTTCAGTCCTGGTTCAGTCTTGGTTCAGTCTTGGTTCAGTCTTGGTTCAGTCCACATGCACGAAAATGACCGTTATTATTATTATTATTCACCAACTCGAAAACAGTAAAAACGAATCTGGTCCCTGTACCACTTGTTCTTTTGAATTTCAAAGGACAAAAAGAGTAAAATGGGAAAACAAAATGGGTTTGTCAAAAAGAAAAAAAAAGTATATATATATATATATATATATATATATATATATATATATATATATATATATATATATATATATATATATATATATTTACCTCTATTTCCAATATTTAATTTGAAGTTTATTTCAAACTCAATTCAAAAAACAGTCTCGGTGGCTTTTTCAATTTGGATATTTTATTTTCTCTGGTTTATTCGAAGTTCTGCTGCTAGAAGGACTAACCTGAAAAATCTTTGCAGTTTTCTGAACAATGTCATCTTCTTTTATAGCAATGCGTTTACTTTCATTTCTTCACACCTAGAAAAGTCTTTGTTGAACTCCATGACGAGAAACAGGAAGCAGAGAGGCGATAAACTTTGTTCAGTTAACACCGTAGAACTATAATCATTTTGATTTTTATTATTACAGATCCAGGGTTGGCACTGCAGCAGAACTTCTGGGGCAAATAAACCAGAGAGAATAAAATATCAAAATTAAAACAGCCACCGAGACTGTTTCAATTGGTGTTATATGAATAAATAAACTTTCAATGAAATACTGGAAATAGAGTTTTATTTATTTTTTGGTTTGACACTAAAACGGAAAAATGAGGAAACTTGTTTTCCCATTTTACTGTTTTTCGTTCTTAATTGAAATTCAAAAGAACGAAGAGTACACGGACTGAATCTTTATCCGTTTTTTCTTTTTGGTTTTGGCGATAAATAATGAAGAAAATAGCTGTTTTTTCAGTTTTATTTTGAAAAACGAATGATACACGGATTAACATCTCACAATTATTACAAATCACCAAATATCCACAGGTAAAACTAATCCCGTGCAAATAAGACTTAAAACTGCATAAAGTAGCAGAACATGCATTGGCGTAGAGTGAACATGGAGCAGGTTGGAACAGAAACGAACCCGAGGAAGTCAAACACACACACACACACACACACACACACACACACACGGAGGCACAGGCCAGGCTAAAAATAACTCCTCCACTGCAACAGGAGCCCTCATTACAGGCTAAGCTTTAAGTGGCCGCTGGCTAATAATTAATATCTATTACTGTGTCCACTTGAGAGGGCAGAGCGTGTGGAGGGGGGGCACACACACACACGCCGGTGGATAATGTAAGCGTTAAAAGCTTTTGTTTTTCTTACAGAGGACACGAGGTTTGAACGAGGAGCCGCTCTGAAGTGGACTCTCCGGCAGTGAAGCAGAAAGAAGCAAAAGTACACGGTAAAGTCCTCACGTGCGGCCCCGGTCCTGCTCTATCATTTATCAAGAGGAAGTAGAGCTCAAAAACACAGAGCAAAAATACAGCGGCGGAGAGCAGGGGGTCTACGAGAGGAGACAGGGTGGAACTAGGTGAAAGAAGGACTAAATAAGGACTAAAGCAGGTCTAAACCAGGGCTAAACCAGGACTAAGTGAGGACTAAACTAAGACTAAAGCAGGACTAAGTGAGGACAAAAGCAGGTCTAAACTAGGGTTGAACCAGAACTAAGTGAGGACTAAATTAGGACTAAACCAAGACTAAGTGAGGTCTAAACTAGGGATAAACCAGGACTAAGTTAGGTCTAAACCAGGCCAGGGCTAAACTAGGACTAAACCAGGACTAGAATATGACTAAACTGGGAATAAACAAGGTCTAAACCAGGACTAAACTAAAACTAAACCAGGATTAACCAGGCATACACCAGAAAAGACAATATATTTTATCTAAAGCAGGACTAAACCAGGACTCACCCAGCTCTAAACCAGGGTTAAATTGGGACTAAACCAGGACTCAACCGGGACTCAACCAAGATTCAACCAGGGCTAAACGGGGACTCAACCAGGACTCAACCAGGACTCAACCAGGACTCAACCAGGACTCAAACGGGACTCAACCAGGACTCAACCAGGACTAAACCGGGACTCAAACGGGACTCAAACAGGACTCAACCAGGACTCAAACAGGACTCAACCGGGACTAAACCGGGACTCAACCAGGACTAAACCGAGACTCAACCAGGACTAAACCAGGACTCAACCAGGACTAAACCAGGACTAAACCGGGACTCAACCAGGACTAAACCAGGACAAACTGGGACTCAACCAGGACTAAACCAGGACTCAACCAGGACTAAACCAGGACTAAACCGGGACTCAACCAGGACTAAACTAGGACTAAACCAGGACTAAACCAGGGCTAAACAGGGACTAAACCAGAACTCAAACAGGACTAAACTGGGACTCAACAAGTTCTAAACCAGAGCTAAATCGAGACTAAACCAAGACTAAACCAAGACTAAACCAAGACTAAACCAGGACTAAACCAAGACTAAACCAGACTAAAACAGACTAAAACAGGACTAAAACAGGACTAAACCAGGACTAAAACAGGACTAAACCAGGACTAAAACAGGTCTAAACCAGGACTAAACCAGGACTAAAACAGGACTAAAACAGGACTAATCTCTATTGTAAATTTCCAGAAGAATCCCACATAGCAGAGTTGTATAATCCCTGCTCTATATCTCTTCTTCTTCAGTTTTCCTCCTCTTTCTTTTTCTCTGCTCTAGTTCAAACTGAGCCGTGTTGGTTTTGTCAGACCCCTGTAGAGCTTCACCGCTGTGTCTCCAAATACACAAAAGACGCATTTTTGGAGTAAATCTGCACAAATGTTCTGCTAACTCACAGCGCGTCCTTGGGGCTGATCTGAACTGTTCTTCCTCATTGTGGATGCAGCGAGCGGCGTTACAGAAGAGTCACCCCTGATATGTTTGTATTGATTTAGAAATTACACAAATGAGGACATGATGTTGGGGGACTTTTACTTCAATAAGTCTGATCATGGTCAATGTTCAGAGTTGTGTTGTTCAAACATGACGGGGGCAAGTCAATGTAATAATACAGGAAGTGCTCCACTGTGTTTTTAAACTTCATACAGCTTCATTAGAATCATCTGGATGATTTCAGGCCTGGAATTGTCCGTCTCTACTAAACTAAAGGTAAAAGGAACTGTTCACTAGAAAACTACCACTGCAGGACATCACAAGATGGAACAGAGCATTTTGAGCTATGGAGATGTACACAAACTAATACATGCATCCTGAATTTCGGACTTCCGGTCATCGCACAATTCATACTGGGAAGGATCCTCCGAAAAAGTGAGCATCAAATCACCATGTTTGTTTTTGCAGTGGGATGTGTCTATTGTCAAAGTTGATCTTTTCAAGTATTTTGAACCATATCACTTTTGTTTCTGGTTCTGATCTTGTCATATTTTAGTTTTGGGATTCATACATCGTAGTTGTGTGGTTGTTGGATCCTAACAGCAGAAAACAGACATCAGAAGTTTGCAAACTCCATAAAAGCAAAAGGGAATCAGATCTGTGTAACTGCAAAGTAGGGTTGTCCCAATCCGATCACATGATTGGAAGTCGGAGCCGATCCCGTGACTGCGGACTCGATCTGGACTGGATGTTATGTTCAGATCAGGTACTGGATAAATAATATACGTGTATAACACACAGCGCACACAGGACACAATCGTTTTTTTTGGTTTTTTAACAAAATCAAATGACTCGGACTCAGGGGCAAAAAAACGTGATGGGACATCCCTAGTGCAAACCTCCGTTCAAACTGTTTCTCTTCCCAACGGAACTGAAAAATAGTGAAAGGTGAAGGCGATGGGCAGGACTGATCCACAGGAAGAACCAGGAAGGCTGCGTAAGAAAGCATCAGGAATTTGCATTTTGTATGTGGAGAACAAAACCCCGATCCCTCGTTCAACCTTGGCTGCGAATTTAAAAAGTCAACGTCAAAGCGAAAAGTCCCAGCTGTTCATCAAGAAACACTCTCCACTGTAAAGAGACCAAGACGTGATGTTGTGGTAAAACCACAAGAACAAGAAAGTGCGAGCGCAGCCTGCACTCCACATGCAAAATGTTCACTGCAAACTAAGGATTGACGAGTATTTTTTGGTATATTTTACTAAATTATTTTGTTACAGTGCTACAGTTTTTGACTTTTTTGTATCGCAGCCATGATTTAGCCATTATTTGTATTGAACCGTATCGAAAGCTCACCGTATCAAGTTATGTATCATATCGGCGACTTCTTAATGATACCCAGTCCTACAGCCTATACATATTCATAAACCAGGACTAGACAAGGATTAAACCAGGACTAAACCGGGTCTAAAAAAGGTCTAAACCAGGACTAAACCAGGACTGAACCAGGACTAAATCAGGTCTAAACATATACAAGCATTACTTACCTATTTGACATATTTCTTTTTCCCTTTAATTCTAAGATATGAAGAAAAAAAAAATCACAAGTGAACATTACACAAAATATACAGGAAATCAGGGAAGTTTATTTTTTGCACTGAAGTCAATCAATATAACAGATCTGACTTAGAGAAATCACGCCCTTTTGCAACTAAATCAATGACATAAAAATAAACAGTAAAAGCTAACTCCTCCTGAACACTACACACACACACACACACACACACACACACACACACACACACACACATAATGCCTGTGTCGTGTTGTATCGATCGCTGTATAATAATATAACTGGTACAAATGAGGACACAGTGGTTTTTCCCGCTCTCAGCCTCTGCTCCATTTCCCCTGAACTCCAGAGTCTCACTAAACTATTAGATTTAAACCACAGAACAAGAACTGCACTTCACAGACCAGAGACCAGAGACCAGACCAGAGACCAGAGAGACCAGAGACCAGAGACCAGACCAGAGACCAGACCAGAGACCAGAGACCAGAGACCAGAGACCAGAGACCAGAGACCAGAGACCAGAGACCAGAGAGACCAGAGACCAGAGACCAGAGACCAGAGACCAGAGACCAGAGACCAGAGACCAGAGACCAGAGACCAGAGACCAGAGACCAGAGAGACCAGAGACCAGAGACCAGAGACCAGAGACCAGAGACCAGAGACCAGAGACCAGAGACCAGACCAGAGACCAGAGACCAGAGACCAGAGACCAGAGAGACCAGAGACCAGAGACCAGAGACCAGAGACCAGAGACCAGAGACCAGAGACCAGAGAGACCAGAGACCAGAGACCAGAGACCAGAGACCAGAGACCAGAGACCAGAGACCAGAGACCAGAGACCAGACCAGACCAGAGACCAGACCAGAGACCAGAGACCAGAGAGACCAGAGACCAGAGACCAGAGACCAGACCAGAGACCACAGACCAGAGAGACCAGAGACCAGACCAGAGACCAGAGACCAGAGACCAGAGAGACCACAGACCAGAGACCACAGACCACAGACCAGGACTAGACCAGTTTTAGACCAGGACTAAACTATGACTAAACAAGGACTAGACCAGGTGTAAATAAGGACTAAACCAGGACTAAACAAGCACTAGACCAGGACTAGATCAGGTCTAAACAACGACTAGACCAGGCTAGACCAGGATTAGACCACGACTAGACGAGGTCTAAACAAGAGCTAGACCAGGACTAGGACTAAACCCGGACTAAA
Organism: Boleophthalmus pectinirostris; assembly: GCF_026225935.1. Taxonomy (NCBI): domain Eukaryota; kingdom Metazoa; phylum Chordata; class Actinopteri; order Gobiiformes; family Gobiidae; genus Boleophthalmus; species Boleophthalmus pectinirostris. The sequence goes on along the minus strand of NW_026571036.1, from coordinate 29,059,825 downwards.
CCAGGACTACACAAGGACTAAACCAGGACTAAACCAGGACTAAACCAGAATTAAAGCAGGACTAAACTAGGTCTAAACAGAGACTAGACCAGGACTAAACCAGGACTGAACACAGATCTAAACCAGGACTAGACTAGGACTAAACCAGGACTAAACCAGAACTGAACCAGGATTAAAGAAGGACTAAACAAGGACCTAAACTAGGACTACACCAGGACTACACCAGGACTAAACCAGGACTAAATCACATCCAGGACTAAACCAGGACAAGACCAGGACTAAACCAGGATAAAACCAGGACTGAATCAGGATTAAAGAAGGACTAAACAAGGACTAAATCACTTTCAAACCAGGAAAAAAGAACAAGACCAAACTGGAATAAAAAAAATAAAAGAGTAAGGCCTAAACCAGGTCTAAGTGAGGTTTAAACTGGGTCAAAACCAGGTCAAAACCAGGACCAAACCAGGTACAAACAATCATATTTGAGCACTTTCCACACATAAAATCTACTGCTGAGTGCACCAATGTCACCAACCTAACCCTACCCCAAACCCACGTCAAAACCGGGTCTAAACCGGGTCTAAACCGGGTCTAAACCAGGTCTAAACCCTCACCTCACACTCCCGCCCCCTCATGCCGGAGCTGCGTGTAGCACAGACCCAGGTTCATATTTGTAAGCACTCTCCACACAGAACCTCTGCTGAGTGCACCACAGTGTGACCAGACGCCGCTGCTCCATTCCATTTCAGCGCCATCTCCGCTCAGCGCCAGGTCGATGGGCACTTTTATTGTGGCATAAGTCAATTATTCTCCTCAGGGGGGCGCCGTAATGGTTCGGGTTCGCTGATAAACATGGGACAGCTGGGAGGTGTCACTGAAAAACTGCACAGTGCATTGTGTCAATACAAAAGTGCAGTGTCACAGCAGAGACAGTGTGAACGCAGGAGGAGGAGGAGGAAACCGGCTCTGATCAGGACTAAATAAGGACTAAATAAGAGCTAATGTGGACTAAACTACCAAATGTGGACAAGGACTAAATCAGGACTAAATCAGGACTGAAATAGGTCAAAAAAAGGGACTAAACCAGGATTAAACCAGGACTGTGCTAGGACTAAACAAGGACTCAGCCAAGACTAAAACAGGACTCAACCAGGACTAAACCTGAATGCAAACACGACTAAACAAGGACTAAACTAGGACTGAACACGGACTTAACCAGGACTAAATCAGGACAAAACCAGGATTGAACCAGGACTAAACCAGGATTTAAGCAGGACTAGACCTGAACTCAACCACAACTAAACAAGGACTATACTAGGACTGAACATGGACTAAACCAGGACTAAGTCAGGACCAAACCAGAAGAGAACGAGGACGAAACCAGAATTCAAGCAGGACTAAACCAGGACTAAATAAGGACTGGATCAGGACTGGACCAGGACTAAAACAGGATTAAACCAGGACTAAACCAGGACTAAATCAGGACAAAACCAGGATTGAACCAGGACTCAAGCAGGACTAAACCAGGACTAAACAAGGACCCAACCAGGACTGAACCAGGACAAAACCAGGACTAGACCTGAACTCAACCACGACTAAACTAGGACTATACTAGAACTGAACACGGACTAAACCAGGACAAAACCAGAACAGAACCAGGACTAAACAAGGACTCAACCAGGACTAAATAAGGACTCAACCAGGACTAATCAAGGACTCAACCAGGACTAAACCAGGACCTAAATCAGATCTAAACCTGAAATCTGAACAGCCAGGTCTTAAGTCACTATTTTTGCATGTAATAGTGTATGAATAAAATACCATCAAAATTCTTTTCCTACTACAACAACTACTACTACTACTACTACTACTACTAATACTACTACAACTGCTACTACTAATACTACTACTATTATTATTACCACCGTTTTATCACTTAAGTCAAAAACTATTTCTGTACAGTCAATTTATAGACTGGTTCTAGTTTAGGTTATAGGACCAGATAAACCAGATTCGACCATTAGACATAAAGCTACACTGTGTAACATTTCAGATTGGGGCTCCAACACCATGGAGATGTTACTGCTTTCCCTCTAATGTTCCAGAGTATGGTATTAAACTTATAAAAGATGCATATATTCAATTATGGGTTTTTATTGCTCTAAAACTGCAAAGAAATAACACAACTAAATAACACTTCTAGAAAAAGTTACATAATGCAGCTATAAACTGGATCTAAACCAAAAGTAAAGCGTCTTGAATAGGAATTTCATCATATGCCAGATTTTGATGTCATATCCTAATGTAATTAAATAAAAACTCAAATTAGATATTTTTGATGCTACTATAAAAGAATTTGTATCTGATTTCACAAATCTAAATCTTAAAAAAACACAGTTGGCACTTCATATTTGTATTCCCAGTCCCGGTGGATCGATGGGAAGCGCGGCTGGAGGCATTTGGACATGTACTTATTACATGGATCAGAAAACAATAACAGTTATTGATTTAAGTGACAAACAGGAGCTGCCGAAAGCTGCGGGTCAAGGAAACTGTAAGAACTCGATGGGAATTATAAATGTGTATTGTTTTTTCTTTATGGCACAAATATAAAATACAAAAGAGAGTTTCCCAAAGCTGTTCATATGACGTGTACAACAACTCAAAACCAGGAGTAAAACAGGAATAAATCAGGACTAAAATTAGACTGAACCAGGATTAAAATAGGACTGAACCAGGACTAAAACAGGACCAAAACAGGACTGAACCAGGAGTAAAACAGGAATAAATAAGGACTAAAATTGGACTGAACCAGGACTAAAACAAGACTGAGGCAGGATGAAAACAGAACTAATCCAGGACTAAAATAGAACTGGACCAGGACTAAAATGGGACTGAGCCAGGACTAAAACAGAACTGAGCCAGGACTAAAATAAAAGCGAACCAGGACAATAACAGGACTGAGCCAGGACTAAAACAAAACCAAACCAGGACTAAAACAGGACTAAACTTAAAATACACTGGATTTAATACAGCATGTGAGGTTTAAAAGGACAGAAATCTAAACCCGGTCTATAGTCAGGACTAAAATAGGACTAAATCAGAACTAAACCAGGTGTAAACCAGGACTATACCATGAAAACCGTAGCAACAGAACCAGACCCAGAAACTGTTTAAAAACTTGAAAATTCACTATTTAGAAAGTCTCATAACAAATGCTACTAAATCAGAACTAAACCAGGACTACCTTAGGACTAGGACAAAAAACAATAAGTAGAACATTTAAAAGTAAAAAAACACACACCAAAACTAAACCAGGACAAGAACAGGACCAAACCAAGACTACATAGACCACATTTGTGCATAAATGACATCAAAATTGTGACTAAAAAGGGACTTATTGGGTCCTGATTTGAGCCCAGTTTAGTCCTGATAGTAGTCCTGTTCTAGTCCAGGTTAAGATCTTAAATTAATCACAGTTTAGTCCCAATTTCGCTGTGTTTTATGTGTAAATGTGAACATACCCTACATTTGGAAATAATCTTGGACTAGACCAGAACTGATCCAGGACTATAACAGAACCAAACCAGGTCTACATCATGACCAAACTGGGCTCAAGCCAGGACAAGTAAATGTACTGTAACCCTGTGGGACTGGAGCTCACTCTGGTCATGTTTTACACAGTCTAGTTTCCTGCTCATATAGAAAAGTTGCGTAGAGTCACAGTGTGTTTGGTAAATTGGCGGTGCTGATATGAGGTGATGTGACCTTTATAAGCCTAAAGCTCTTTAGAGAAAAGTGAGACGAGATCTGACCTACTGCTGCTGTGGGAACCAACTACAGCGTCTCTACTGCAGGGAGCCAAGAAAGGTTAGCAGTGCACTGTGTCCAGAATGTACAGCAGGAACAGGTCTGTGCACGACTACTTATACTTCTGTAACAGTCAGCTAAGATCACTATAAAAACTACTACAGTAACTACTACTACTACTACTACTACTACTACTGTCTGTCTCTAAAGCAGAGGAAGAACAAGTCTGTACTACAACTTACACTTCTGTAACAGTCAGCTAAGATCACTATAAAAACTACTACAGTAACTACTACTACTACTACTACTACTACTGTCTATAAAGCAGAGGAGGAACAAGTCTGCACTACAACTTATACTTTTGTTAACATTCAACTAAGTTCACTATTAAAACTACTACCACATTACTACTACTACTACTATCTGTCTATAAAGCAGAGGAAGAACAAGTTTTTGCACTAGAACAACTTTTACTTTTCTTAACATTTAAATAAGTTCACTATTAAACCTATTAATACATTACTACTACTACTACTACTTACTACTGTTTGTCTATAATGTAGAGGAGGAAGAAGTCTGTGCACTGCAACAACTTTTACTGTTGTTAACATTCAACTAAGTTCACTATTAAAACTACTACCACATGAGTATTACTAATACTACTATTACTACTACTGTCTGTCTATAAAGCTGAGGAGGAAGAAGTCTGCACTACAACTTACACTTTTGTTAACATTCAACTTAGCCTAAGTTCACAAAAAAAATTGTGAAAATCACATTACTACTTAAACTACTAATACTACAATAAGAAAACAGCACAATTCACTCATTCTAACAACAAAAGGCTAGATACTTTAGTTACTTCTACTACAGCTACTACTACTAAAACTACCAACTATTCTACTACTACTACTATTACTACTACTACTTCTACAACTACTACAACAATCAAGGCACTACTACAATTCACTTACTATAATAACATCTGACTGCATTCTATAGTTACTTTTATATGGCAACTACTACCAGCTGTACTACTACTACTACTACTCCTACTACTACTACTCCTACTACTACTACTACTACTACTACTACTGCTGCTGCTGCTACTACTACTACAACAATTAAGGCACTACTACAGTTCACTTACTACAATAACATCTGACTACTATTACTACTACCAGCTCTTCTACTACTACTACTACTACTACTACTACTACTTCTGCTGCTGCTGCTACTACTGCTACCTGCTACTACTACTACTACAATTAAGGCACTACTACAGTTCACTTACTACAATAACATCTGACTACTACTACTACTACCAGCTCTTCTACTACTACTACTACTACTACTACTACTACTACTACAACAACAATCAAGGCACTACTACAATTTACTTATTATAATAACATTTGACTGCATTCTATAGTTACTTCTATATGGCGACTACTACCAGCTGTACTACTACTACTACTACTACTACTACTACTACTACTACTACTACTACTACTACTACTACTACTACTACTACTACTACTACTACTACTACTACTACTACTACTACTACTACTACTACTACTACTACTGCTACTACTACTATTACTACTACTACTACTACTACTACTACTGCTACTAAAAACACAAATATGTCACACAAAAATAACTTACTAAATACCATGTGAGTTTGTTATGTGTTCCTATTTTAATAACTAGGTTCTAGAAGCTCTACTCACACTATACGTCAATAAAACCAAGTCAAAACATTTCCCCCTGAGCAAACAAGCAGCCCTCTTCTATATGTTATGTTTCAGTGTACATGTTCTCTGTACATTGATTAGAGTGGAGCATAAATCTCCATAAGTCCAGAACATATGCAGAGACTCGTGTGGTTCCAGGACTGTGATGTTTGTGAATGTGCATGTTTGTCCTGGAGTTAGACACAGGATTACACAGCCATATGTCCGACTCTCCCCTACACATATTCATCATATTTCTTCAAACATGGAAGACCGCTGGGAATACCACGATCCACAGCAGGGAGGGAGTGGAGGGAAGCTGTTGTTGTGTCCTTAGGCAAGACACTTCACTCACCTTGCCTCGTTTGATTGTGGTGTGTGTTGATGGTGGTTGGAGTGGCTACTACTACTACTATACTACTACTGCAACTAATGCTACAGATACCACCTCTACTACTACTATTATCACTACTACTACAACTACTACTACTACTACAAACTGCATACAGTACAACAATAATGTGGCTACTATTACTATTATTACTGCTGCTACTGTAACCATAAAAACTACTTTTCCTACTACTAATACTGCAACTAATACTACTGATACTACTTCTACTACTAATACTACTACTACTACCACCACTTCTGCTAGGTCTACTACTAAAAGCTGCTCTACGTCTACTGCTACGTGTACTATTAGCCTACCTGTACTATGACCACAACTCATACTACTACTTCCACTACTCCTAATACTCCTACTACTAGAAATACTACTTCTAATGGCATACAAATATAACGTGGCTACTATTACTGTTGCTGTAACCATAACAACTACTTATCCTACTACTACTACAGCAACTAATACTACTGGTACTACTTCTACTAATACTACTACTACTACTACTACTTCTATTAGGTCTACTACTAAAACTACCTGCTCTACTTTTGCTACTACTTGTACCACTACTGTACCACATGGCTACTACTACTATTACTGCTGTTACTGTTTCTGTAAACATAACAACTACTTGTCCTACTACTACTACAACTAATACTATTGATACTACCATTACTAGGTCCCTAGGTCTACTACTAAAACTACCTGCTCTACTTCTACTACTACTACTACTGTACCTGTACTATAACTTCAATTCCTAGTGCTACTACTGCTACTACTACTTGCCTACCACTACTACAAGAGACAAAATTCTAATTGCAAACAAAAATAACATGGCTACTACTACTATTACTGCTGCTGCTACTGTAAACATAACAACTACTTATCCAACTACTACTACTACAACTAATACTACTGATACTACTTCTACTACAAATGCTACTACTACTACTACTACCACTTCTATTAGGTTTACTACTAAAACTACCTGCTCTACTTCTACTACTACCTGTACTCTTAGCCTATCTGTACTGTACTACCACTACTCATACTACTCCTACTACTACTCCTAGAAACACAAATTGTAATTGCACAAAAAAACAACATGGCTACTACTACTATTACTGCTGTTACTGTTTCTGTAACCATAACAACTACTTGTCCAACTACTACTACTGCAACTAATACTACTGATATTACTTCTAATACTACTAGTACTGGCACTAGTAGTCTACTACTAAAACTTTCTGCTCTTCATCTACTACTACCTCTACTAGAACTTCTCCTAGTACTACTACTATTAGCCTACCACGACTATTAGAAACACGACTTATAATTGCTTACAAAAATAACGTGGCTACTACTGATACTGCTGCTGCTGCTACTGTAAACATACTGTAACTACTTATCCAAGTACTACTACTACAACTAATGCTGTTGATATTACTTCTACTACTAATATTTAGTAGAATTAAAAACTACATACACTATACACTGAATTTATTTTGTAGATTATTTATTGTATATTGAATGTAAATGACTATTAATACTTTGCAGCTGAAGTCATCACCTTTCATCATTCAGTGTGATGCTAACAGTAAGCACTGCTCTGTCTGAGACTTTGTTAGACTACATTAGGTGAGTTCATTTGTGCCGTTAAACAAGTTAAAAATAATAAAACCACTAAACAGGACCATGAACGCTTGTATTTCTCACAGATTCCTGAAAATATAAGGTTCAAATCCACTTTGTATTTTTTTTTTTTCAGACAGTCTTAAAAGTTATTTGACTGTATTTGCTGATATGCGCACTGTGTCTCCATGGTAACTGATGAATATTTCACGAATACACATACATGTAGAACACCCCCAGCATGATGTCCCTGGAAAGTATCAATAAATCTAGAACATAATGGACAGATTAATGTGATGGCCCGACTCTTGTTTGTTTCCATATTTGTCCTGGAGTTAGACAAACGATTATGGAGCCATATTGAGGTGTGTGTGTGTGTGTGTGTGTATGTGTGTGTGTGTGTGTGTGTGTGTGTGTACGTACGCCTTCTCCAGACAGTCTTCTCTGGACATGTTCTGCACCAGTAGGTTAGACGCCAGTTTGAACAGCTCCTCCGCCCATTCCTGAAACAAAACAGTCAATAAGTTACCCAGTTAAAAGTTATATATTGAACTTTTGGTACTTTTCTGACTAAGAAAGTTTTCCTCTCAAAATGTGAGCTATGCATGAGTTCACATTTGCACAAACACTGCATACAAATTTGAGCTGAGCAGACTTAACTTGTACCAAACCAGGACTAAAGCAAGTCTTATTAAACCAGGATCAAATCAGGACCAAACCAGGAATAAACCAGGACTAAATCAGGACCAAACCAGGGCTGAAGCAGGACCAAACCAGCAGTAAACCAGGACTAAACCAGGACTAAACCAGGACCAAATGAGAACTAAACCAAGACCAAACTAGAACTAAACCAAGACCAAACTAGGACTAAACCAGGACTGAACCAGGATCAAACAAGGACTAGACCAGGACTAAACCAGGACCAAATCAACAAATCGGGACTAAACCAGGACTGAACCTGGACTAAACCAGGACCAAAGAAGGACCAAACCAGGACTAAACTAGGAATAAACCAGGATCATATCAGGATTAAACCAGGACTGAACCAGAACTAACCCAAGACTACACCAGAACTAGAACAGGACCAAACCAATTCTACATCAGGACCAAACCAGGACCAAACCAGGACCAAACCAGGACCAAACAGGACTAAACCAGTACTAAACTAGGACTAAACCTGGACTAAACTAGGACTGAACAACAAATAACCCAGGACTAAACCAGGACCAAACCAGGACTAAATCAGGACCAAACCAGGACCAAACCAGGACTAAACCAGGACCAAACCAAGACTAAACCAGGACCAAACCAGGACCAAACTAGAACTAAACCAAGAGCAAACCAGGACTAAACCAGGACTGAACCAGGATCAAACCAGGACTAAACTAGGACCAAACCAGGGCTGAAGCAGGACCAAACCAGCACTAAACCAGGACTAAACCAGGACCAAACCAGGACCAAACTAGAACTAAACCAAGACCAAACTAGGACTAAACCAGGACTGAACCAGGATCAAACCAGGACTAAACCAGGACCAAACCAGGGCTGAAGCAGGACCAAACCAGCACTAAACCAGGACTAAACCAGGACCAAACTAGAACTAAACCAAGACCAAACCAGGACTAAACCAGGACTGAACCAGGATCAAACCAGGATCAAACAAGGACTAGACCAGGACTAAACCGGGACCAAATCAACAAATCGGTACTAAACCAGGAATGAACCTGGACTGAACCAGGACCAAACAAGGACCAAACCAGGACTAAACTAGGACTAAACCAGGATCATATCAGGATTAAACCAGGACTGAACCAGAACTAACCCAAGACTACACCAGAACTAAAACAGGACCAAACCAGTTCTACATCAGGACCAAACCAGGACCAAACAGGACTAAACCAGAACTAAATTAGAACTAAACCAGGACCAAACCATCTTATATGATTGAACTTACAGGATAAAAAACTAAACCTTTTGAAAATACCAGTGGAAAAAAATATAAATAATTCTTTGTTTTTTATAATGAACAGACACACATACATAATACATACAATATTACAGCGCAGTATGATGTTTAGAGCCTCAATATAAAAGCTCAAGTATAAGGTTATGGATCTGGTAAACTTCATTTGCTATTATCAGGCTTTGTTTTGTTGAGAAATTCATCTTAAACCTCCATTTGAACTGCCTGACCCTTCCATTCCATGCTACATTTTCCACACTGTGTCTTATAATAACAAGCTCATAGTCACGGGTCACTGTAAGTAAACTGTACGTATAAAACACAATAGTGGACAGGATTCATTGTAAACTCTATTATGTTAAATATACAATGTGGTTTAAACATATCTGACGAGAGGAAGAGACGATAACCACACTCGATCTCTACTGGACTGAAGGTAAAAAGGAGCTGGTAACTTGAAAACTACCACTGCATGACATCACAAGGTGGAACAGAACATTTTGAGCTGCAGAGATAAAATAAAACAGTGCAATTCACTCATTATAACAACAAAAGGCAAGATACTTGAGTTACTTCTACTACTACTACTACTACTACTACTACTACTACTACTACTGCCACTACCAGCTCATCTTCTTCTTCTACTACTACTACTACTTCTACTACTACTACTACTACTACTACTTCTACTACTACTGCCACTACCAGCTCATCTTCTTCTTCTTCTACTACTACTACTACTACTACTACTACTACTACTATTACCACCAGCTCTTCTACAACTAGCAGTTTTTCTACTACTACTACCAGCTCGTCTTCTTCTACTACTACTACTACCACTACTACTACTACTACTACCACCAGCTCTTCTATAACTAGCAACTTTTCTACTACTACTACTGCTACTACTATTATTACCCCTACCACTACCACTACTACTACTACTATTACTACTACTACTACTACTACTACTATTACCCCTACCACTACCACTACTACTACTACTATTACTACTACTACTACCACTACTACTACTATTACTAGTATTACTACTACTACCAGCTCTTCTTCTACCAGTACCACTACTACTACTACTACTACTACTACTACTACTACTACTACTATTACTACTATTACTACGACTACCAGCTCTTCTTCTACCACTACCACTACTACTACTACTATTACTACTACCACTACTACTACTATTACTACTATTACTACTACTACCAGCTCTTCTTCTACCACTACCACTACTACTACTACTACTACTATTACTACTACTACTACCACTACTACTACTATTACTAGTATTACTACTACTACCAGCTCTTCTTCTACCACTACCACTACCACTACTACTACTACTATTACTACTACCACTACTACTATTATTACCACTACTACTACTACTACTACTATTACTACTACTACTACCACTACTACTACTATTACTAGTATTACTACTACTACCAGCTCTTCTTCTACCAGTACCACTATTAATACTACTACTACTACTACTACTACTATTACTACTATTACTACTACTACCAGCTCTTCTTCTACCACTACCACTACTACTACTACTACTACTACTACTACTACTACTATTACCACTACTATTACTACCACTACTACTACTATTACTACTACTACTACTACTACTATTATTACCACTACTATTACTACCTACTACTACTACTACTATTACTACTACTACTACTACTATTACTACTATTATTATTACCACTACTACTACTACTACTACTACTACTACTACTACTATTATTACCACTACTATTACTACCACTACTACTACTATTACTACTACTACTACTACTATTATTACCACTACTACTACTACTACTACCACTACTACTACTATTACTACTATTACTACTACTACAAGCTCTTCTTCTTCCACTACTTCTACTACTGCTGCTGCTGCTGTAGCTGTTAACTTGAAAACTACCACTGCATGACATCACAAGGTGCAACATAACATTTTGAGCTTCAGAGATAATAATAAAGGATTACTCAGATTACTCCAAGATGTGTGAATGAAACAAAACACAACTCCAAGTCTGTTTTTAATGAGGTAACAACATTTAAACATGGCAAAGTTCACCAAAACACTTACTTTCGTTACTGCTATATGGCTACTACTACTGTACTACAACTACAACTACATTTAAGGCACTACTACAATTCACTTACAATAATAACATCTGACAAAAGATTGATGTTTATATTCCAAATCCATACTGTAATCTACTAACTTATTCTCAGTGTAGACTTATAGTAATAAATGATGTGGAGGTGTATAAAAAGCCTCTCTCTGACACAGTAACTTGTATTTGACGCAGGAAGTACTTTGAAACGTACAGTGACATTATGTAAACACAGTGAAACATACCACACATTGGCGTTAGCATGTCAGCGGGTCACAGATTATGACTAAAGGAAGTCACACTCATCACGTCAACTCCATTTGATTTACATGAGATTTACATGCTGCGGCGCACGTTTTGTAACAGATGATTTTTTTCCAGAGCGAGACTACACTGATGAGTTGCCATGTTAAGATTAAAGGGCCCATATTATGATATTTTCTGATCTATGTTATAATCAGTGTTGGGAAGATTACTTTTAAAATGTATTCCCCTACTGATTACAGATTACATACCCCAAAATGTAGTTTGTAACATACTCCATTAAATTACTTAAAGTGAGTAACGTAATCTGAATACTTTGGATTACTTGATATTGTCATGCTTTTTAAAACTACATGAATGTAGCAAGCACATCCTAAAAATTCATGTTTGTTCTCTTCAAATCGGCCCTGGTTTAGTCCTGGTTTAATCCTGGTTTTAGTCCTGGTTTAAACTTGGTTTAGTCCTGGTTTAGTCCTGGTTTAGACCTGGTTTTAGACCTGGGTTAGTCCTGGTTTAAACCTGGTTTAGTCCTGGTTTAGTCCTCGTTTAGACCTGGTTTTAGACCTGGTCAAGACCTGGTTTAGATCTGGTTTAGTCCTGGTTTAGTCCTGGTTTAGACCTGGTTTTAGTGCTGGTTTAGTCCTGGTTTAGTCCTGGTTTAGACCTGGTTTTAGTCCTGGTTTAGTCCTGGTTTAGACCAGATTTTAGACCTGGTTTAGACCTGGTTTAGATCTGGTTTAGACCTGGTTTAGACCTGGTTTAGACCAGATTTTAGACCTGATTTAGACCTGGTTTAGTCCTGGTTTAGTCCTGGTTTAGACCAGATTTTAGACCTGGTTTAGATCTGGTTTAGTCCTGGTTTAGTCCATATTTAGTCCTGCTTTAGTCCTTCTTTAGACCTGGATTTAGTCCTGGTTTAGTCCTGGTTTAGACCTGGTTTTAGTTCTGGTTTAGACCTGGTTTAGACCTGGTTTAGTCCTGGTTTAGCCCAAAATGTGAAAACAGAAAAATACCGCTGTGTAATCGTTTATTTCAACAAAGTAACTGTAATCCAATTACCTCTCATTGAAACAGTAACTGTAACTGAATACAGTTACTCATAATTTGTACTCTGATTACGTAACTCCGGTACATGTAATCTGTTACTCCCCAACACTGGTTATAATGTTGTTTCCTCAGCAAATTCTAATTTACCTGGAGTTGTGTTTTGTTTCATTCACACATTTAACACACAAATCCTGTACATTTAGGCCAAGTTCTTCTCTCAAACAGAAAATACAAATGTGCTAAAACAGAAAGTGCTCCAGTGTGTTTTTATTCTCTATACATCTTCACTAGAATCATTTAGATTATTTCAGACCTGGAATTGTCCATCTCTACTGAATAAAAGGTAGTTGTTATCTTGAAAACTACCACTTCATGACATCACAAGGTGGAACAGAGCATTTTGAGCTTTAGAGATGTAGACAAACTAATAAACCAGGATTACTCACACACATGTGATGAAACAAAACTGGGGGTGGGACTTGATAAAAAAAAAAAAAAAAATCTAATTAATTACAGGCTTTGTAATTAATTAATCTCACTAATCGCATAACAATATTTGCCCCAAAAGCAACATTTATTTTATGTAAATTAATTCTAGTGGACGACTTCATCAAATAATACACACAGACTTTTGAATTCAAGCTTTTTTAATGTCTGGAAAAATTGTCTTAAAAAAAATAAACTGCATTTCATTTCAAAATAGTAAACAAAAGTAATGTCCTGGTCCAAAACAGTCCAAAGAGATTAAAGTGCCATTTTACTTTCAGATGTTACTTTCTGAATGTAATGTATATCTTTCAAACTCTATTCTGCAGTTTGCAATAAACAATGCCTTTGTCAATATTTCCACTGGGTAGTTTTGTTGAATAGAAATGTAGCGTCCAACAGACCCACAGCGCTTTCATGCTCCATTGTTGTATTTGGAACTGTGTGCGTTAGTATAATTGTCTATCACGACATTGTGCACTGACAAACGTACTGTGTTGTTTGGCATGGAAACTGCTATAAAATGCATTAATATTTTTCATGCATTATTGTCTTTGTAAGAATTAATCGCAATTAAGACTTATGTCCCACTCCTAAACAAAACACAGCTGAAGGTACATGGTTAAAAGCTCACAAGAATCCATTTTGTGTGGCCCTTTAAGTGCAAACGCTGCACTCTCTAACATTTCTGGTGTAGATGTTATTGCTTTGTCTAGAATGCTTTACAGTATGGCATTATACTTATCTACGTACATGGAGAAAATCAGGTCAGATCTGTAGAACACAACAAGTAATAGCATGTCCATGGAGACAAGCAATAAAGTGACATAGTGCACCTTTAAAGGGCCCATCTCATGCCAAATCATTATTTTCACATTGTATCTTCTGCACATAAACTTACATCTTATTGATTTCTTGGAGACAGTCACAGACCAGGAACTATGAAAAGCCGACTATTGCTCCTCCCCCCGCCCGTCCTGAGAAAGCACAGGCTCCACCCTCCAAACGTGACGTAGACGACGAGTGAGCTGCTCTTCCTCCGCTCATCTCAGGGAGGGAGGGGGAGACAGACGTGCACCCTGATAGTGGTAGAAATAAACTTTTATTCATCATGGAGATACAGCGCGTTCAGCCGCATGTGTTGGACCCGGAATCAGACGAGGACTTGGAGGTGCACGAAGCTCAAGCACCGCGTCCACATCAGCTGAACATTACTGATTGGTAAAGTATTAATAAACACTAGTAGATAAACTTATTATATCATGTAACTGCAGTGTAGAACAATGATCTCATGCTGTCGCTTTTGTTTAGGTGTTCATGTGGGAACTGTTAGTCAATGCAGGGTGGAGGCGGTGGAGTGGGGGAGGGGGCAGGTGCAAAGTGCTTTCTGCTACGTCAAATGCGTCATAGGTGTATCTGCATCGTTGTAGCAGCTTTAGTTCGTTGTCACGTGGGAGGGTGGCAGAAATACACTGCAATTTGTTAAAAAAAACACAGACTCAATCTAACAAACACTTCAGCGACATATACAAGGCCCAAACATCACTCTTAGAAGGTAGAAAGCTCTGAAAAGTTGATTTTTCATGAGATGGGCCCTTTAAGCAAGTTCAGAATACATGCTTTAATCGTGTGAGGACTACAAAATTGGAGTCAGTGGCTCAGTGGTTTTCGGACCAAGTTCTTGCCTTACCAACCAATGTATTATTATTAGTAGTATTATTATGGACTACAGTGATTTGGAGTTGCAGTTGCGATGTTGCTTTTGGTCCTGTTCTAGTACTGGTTGAGTCCTGGTCTTGGTTCTAGCTTCAGAGGTTCATAAAATGTGATGGATTCAGAAACACTGGTTATTACAAGGTTCAGATCTATAGTAAATTGAATGAAGCGCAGTATGGGAGCTCTGACCTCGACCGTGCTGTGACATGTATTGTGGCGCAGAGGTCAGTCACCCTCACGTCCATCTATGCGTCTCTCTTATGACAGTTTAAATGCATCTGTGGTCGTCATGGGAGCGGTTACCTTGGCGATCTCCTCCTGGAAGGCCATGAAGTTCAGGTATGTGATGTTGACCATGTCCGGGCCGCTCACCACCGTCAGCATGCGGTTCTCCATCTTCCCCGCCATCGTGCTGACGTCCAACAGCTCGCGCAACTTCGCCTCCTGGAAAACACAAGAAAAAACACATCATAAGTATAATAAAAAGTGTTACATCACAACTAGGGCTGGAAATCACAGGGTTCCTCATGATTCGATACGACACTCAATACATGGCTCACGATATTATCACGACATGTTGACAAGTGGTAATCGATATATTTCACATGATACACTGTGATATGATTCTGTTTTTTAAGAACCAAATATTTTTTAGCAACAATATTTCTTTATTAAACCACTTCTTGCGCAAAGTTAACATGAAAAACACTTATTTTAATCATCAACACAGTGAATATGTTGAGTGTATTGCATAAAAATGTTTCCTTCCACTAAATAAGCAACAAAATTGGAGTGTGGTCACAAAAAAAATTACTAAAAGATACCAAAAAATACTCTTGACGATATATCGGTACAGCACTCTACGGTAAGGACACCGCTTCACCAAATATAGTTTCACAATATATCGATATTTCAGGATTTCTGCATATGTTGTACCCTTGGAAATGAGGAATGTTGCACTCCTGAAAATAGGGAGAAAGATTCATGAGAGCGATTGAGTGTTGTTCCTCTCACAGGAGGAGAAGAAACAGCGAGAAGTTGTGGGTGAAAGCATTACCAATCACTAAAACAAAGGATCCCAGGTTTAGTAGTCAATTACAGATGATATGATTACAATTCTGTTTAATGAAATGGCAGAACCATTACCGAAAAATGACATAGAATAAACATTTTAGCAGACTTTTTGTATTTATATAGTTTTTAAGGCCTATGCAGATGAATATTTATTGCAAACTGTTTCCAGGTTGTAACCGTTTTCTCTCTTAACATGAAATCACATTATAAATTACATCACCACCAATAAGGACAGAGCATAGCATTAGGGGCATAAACTGTAGTACAGGCGTCTCCAACCTGTAGCTTCGGGAACTACCGGTAGTTCTCCACCCCCTTCCAAGTAGCTCGCCCAGGGATTTCTAGATTATACATATTGCTCTGAATAACTCCAATTTGATTGATTAAATGCCCATTTCCTTTGTAAATGTATCATTTTGATGCCTACCGTATATTCCGCACTATTAGGTGCTCTGGATTATAAGGCACCTTGTCATAGAATGGTCTATTTTCGAACTTTTTTCACAAATAAACCGCATCGGACTTTAAACAAAACACAACAGTTGGATGGGTCAGTTGGACTTTGTTTGTGGCGTTCACGGTGACTCTGGGCTTTGTTCAGTTGTGGCGTGTAGGGAGGGTGCTGTCTGGGATCGCTGGATTGTCGTCGTGTTCGCAGTGACTCAGTTGTTCAGTCGTGTCTAGAAGTGGCACATTGCACTCGCTTTTTCAGTTCATTCCTCTGTTCCATTCCTGGTCCGCGTGGAGTGATGAGTGTGGCTGTGGGTGTTTTTCGGTGCACGGTTGCTGTCTGCTCTGTGCGGGTGGTGCAGTTTTGTAGTTTACTGAAGTCGTGCTGGGACACCTGAGTGGATTCGTGTATAGGGAGCTCTGGATTGCGTGTCGCATGGTCGTTTTTTTGATGGGGTTGGAGGTTTAAGAGCATGTCCAACAGTTCTGAAAATACGGTAATTTTGTGCACTGATAACTGGATAATGGGTTATGTTTTATAGGCATCTAAATGTACCTCATTTTCGACTTACCATGGCTCTTATATTTACAAAATTTCTGGCGACCACTAAAATGAGTAGCTCTCTGGCATTTTCATTTAATAAAAAGTAGCTCACAGGAGGAAAACGATCGGAGACCCCTGCTGTAGGACCATTCTAACCTATTACACACACCCATAATCACAACGGTTGTTTTGGTAAATACTGAATTACAATATAATGAAAAACAAGAAAATGAACCAGTTAAAAACAAAGAGAACTGAAACTTGCTGTGTAATCATCCAATAAAACGTATAATGTGATATTTCTGCAGTTTTGTGGTGCATTTGATACTTGAACCTCAGCGAAAACATTAAAGGACTCATATTACACTTCCTGATCTATGTTATAATGTTGTTTCCTAGAGGTGTAACGATATCCAAGTCTCACAATACGATATCCTCACTGTACGATATTTACTGCGATAATGTGGAAAAGCTCACGATATGGTGGGGAGGCTCACGATTAGGGATGTAACAATATCCAAATCTCTCTGTACGATATTTTCACGATATACATCTCACGGTACGATATTTATTGCGATATTTTGTGAAGTCTAATATGCTACTTTTCCTCTAAAAATATCTTGACAAGACTTAATCCAAAGAACTAAGACTTAAAAGTGTTAGAACTGTTATTTCTTCTTGTAGTCTACACTGAAATAGAGCAAAGGATCATGGTCTATGTAGTTCCCTATGTCGTTTTTAGCTACTTCTGCACTATAACACTATAAAAAGACTTGGAATTCGATATATTGTGATGGTCCACAATATTATTGTGAGAACTTTGACGATATGATATCACGATATTTCGGTTATTGTTATATCGTGATTGTTTCCTCATCACAAACAGACCTGGAGTCGTTTTGTTTCATTCGAACATGTTTCACACACAAATCCTGCAGATTTAGGCTGAGTTCTTCTCTCAGAAAATGCTCGGTTCCTCCCTGTGATGTCATGACGTAATACAGGAAGTGCTTCAGTGTGTTTTTAAACTCCGTACACCTTCACTTGAATCATTTAGATCGTTTCAGACCTGGAATTGACAATCTCTACTGAACAGAAGGTAAAAGACAGCTGCTGACTTGAAAACTTCCCCTTCATGATTCAATTCAATCTTTATTAAGAGCATGTCATATCTGGTTCATAGTATTAAAAAACAGAAAACAGTAAGAATAAAAACAGTTAAACACAGTGCACGTTATGATGTTTACAGACAAGAGCGACAGTGTCTCCACAATTTAGAGGTGAATCTGACAAAGCTCCTCACAGACACACGAGAGCTTCAATCATTCGACGGCTCAGATTCATGGCTCTTACACATAAATTAATAAATACAACATCTGATCGTGACAACACAGGGTCTCACATCACAATTTACAAACATTTCACTGGCGCTACAGAACCTCGGCACTTTCAGTTATGTTCTCAAAGAGTCATTATAGGCCACTGTCAGACTCTGCAAACTCTTTTTCTTATAGTTGCGCCAAAGATGCGCAGTATACAAGGGTGAGAGAAGAATCCCTCAGTCGTCCAGGTAGAATCCATGGCGAGGAGAAAATTCAGTTTGTGGACAAAAGTTCAGAAAAACTACAGAGGATTTTCAGACGGTCTATTTCAAACCTACGGACACTCTAATACAGAAACTGGTCCATCCAAAGGACAAAACACCGAGCCACAACCAAAGCAATATGGTCTACTCTATTCAGTGTAATGAAGACTGAAGTGAACGCTACATTGGAGAAACTAAACAGCTACTTCACAAGAGGATGTACCAACACAG
Organism: Boleophthalmus pectinirostris; assembly: GCF_026225935.1. Lineage (NCBI taxonomy): Eukaryota > Metazoa > Chordata > Actinopteri > Gobiiformes > Gobiidae > Boleophthalmus > Boleophthalmus pectinirostris. The sequence continues at coordinate 29,040,713 of NW_026571036.1, read as the reverse complement.
ACGAGAGAGCAGCAGTGGACCACAGTCTGCCGTACATCTCCAGCTAAAAGCCACGGGCCGCTCATTTGAGGACAGCGAGGTACAGATTTTAGCCAGAAAAAAGAATTGGTTTGAGAGGGGAGTGAAAGAAGCCATTTTTGTTAAGAAAGAGAATCCTTCTCTAAACAGAAACGGACTCAGACACCATCTACCTGCTATTTACAACTCCATCCTCAAACCTAATTCAAAACAAACAAGAACAACAGGTGTATCCAGGTCAGGTCCAGAGGTGTGGAAGCTCCATTATGACCATGGATTGTTCTGCTAATTAGACCTCACACCCTGTACAGGTCAATAGGCCCAACTAACAAACAGAAACTGTAAACAAGTAGGTGTGTTAGTTTCAGTTAGTTAACTCCTCCCTGCAGATATAAGGAAGTGTCCACCGGCGTCTGACCAGAACTGAAGAAGCAGCTTGGATGAGCTGCGAAACGTCTTCAACCAAACTAACTTCTGTCCAGTCGACAAACTGAATTTTGTCCTCACTATTCAAGGGTGAGCAGAGACATTTAAAAAGTGAAATTTTGACATCACTGGAGCACATGGAGAACTTACGGACAAGCCATAAAGCTCAAGGATAAGGAAAAGGAAAGGATAGTTTTTTGTTTTCTTTTGTTTAAACAATCATAATGTGACTTTTCAGAGCATTGTACTTAATGTCATATTCAAAGCCAAACTGAGAACAGATATTTATGATATCACAAGTGAGTGTTAAACATGTGTGAATGAAACAAAACACAACTCTAGACATGCTTGTGATGAGGACTGACATCATAGCATAGATCAGAAAACAGAGTAATATGGGCCCTTTAAAAGTCAACGCTAATACAAAAGTAACAACCATTCCTCAGTCACAGTTTCAGTATTTCATTCTTAGAACTATTTTGCCCACCAATAGTCGACTTCTATATGAAATGATTCTGAAATGCCCTGAATCCCTCAAAATAAAGCAGAGTGTGAGAGAGGAGAGCCCCGCGTCACTGTGGTGGAGCAGATCTATGTGATTTTAAACAGAGACGACTAAAGGAAGTGAACGCGGCGCTGCTCAGTGTCACTGGATTCTGTGTTGACGTTACACCACAGTCTCAGGTCTGGACAGAGATATAAAGTAGTAAAAAAGTACACATGAAAAATACTAGTCAATACTACTAGCGACTGCTTACTTTTTAAGGTCTCTGAAAGCGTCTTAGATCAGTATTATAGTTAAACTGAACACTTTAAAGCTGCATTTATGTGTTTCATACTTGTGTTGTTTTTGGGGGGATCCGATACTGATACTTGCCCTTGGTGTACTCAACGATACTGATACCAGTCCGATACCATAATGCAAAGAAGTACACTTGGGCTACTTCATTTTGTAACATACCAGAGCAAAAATAAATCTTCTACAAGGCAATTTTTAAAGAAATGCAAGAATAATTACGATTTTGAGGACTAAACTATTGACGATATCTTGACGATAAGTAGTGCTGATTTAACTTTCTACCACAGCATGGATAAAAACAACAATGAGGCCTGTAAAAAGATGCTCATCCTCGGAGCAAATGGCGAATTCTGCCGAAGAAACAAAGTTTGAGTTAGTGCTGTTGCCGCTGTTGTCGGGCTGCACTTTCCGTAGTAGTTTTACCAACTTGAGCGTCCACACTAAAGGCTAAATAAAGATATCAAAGAGGAAAAACAAATGTCAACGGGTGCTCTTTCAGGAAAATACAGTGGTATCGGATGGGTGATTTGGCCTAAGTACTTGAAAAAGTAGAAGTAGCTGATAAATTTACGGAATCAGAAGGACCCTATTTCAAACCATCATATGCATTTTCTTTCTGAGCTCTGGCCAATCAGAGCAGGTGATGCAGAGATGTCATGTCTGATTTTTTTGTTCAGAAAGTGGGCTGGGAATCGTAGGGTCCCTCATGATTTGATACAATACTCCATACATGGCTCACGATACTGATATTATCACAATATGACCTGAGATAATCAATATATTGGACATAATATTATGAAATATATATCACTATTTTTAAGAACCAAATACATTTTAACAACAATATTTCTTTATTAAACTACTGCTTCAGCAAATTCAATATGGAATAAACCTGCTGTAGCCATTAAAGATGCATTTTGTAACTTTTTTGGTGGAGGGTCTGTCAAATACTTTTCTCCATGAAGATGTTATTGTTTTACAGGTCAGATCTGTGGAGAGGCGACCCCGCTCAGTCAGAATGTCTGTTCTTCTAGGTGTTTTTGAGCTTTAAAACCACCTGTAATTGAATAAATGTGAAGTAGAGCTGTTTAATGTCTCCATAGAAACAAGCAGGTGACGGACCCTCCATCATAAATGTTCCACAATGCACCTTTAAAACAGTGAATATGTCAAGTGCATGGAATTAAAAAGTTTCCTTTCTCTGAACAAACATCAGTGGTTACAGTTATACTCAATCACGAGTCCAAAAGTCTAAAAGTCTACTCAAAAAAAGTATAATTATCCCCAAAATCTACTCAGTTACAATAACATGAGTATTTGTAATTGTGTAATTGTGGTCATACCGGCTTGTCAAAGTCTGATCCCGTCAGATCTCAGAGGCTCAGCAGGGCCGGGTCTGGTCAGGACTTGGATGGGAGAGTTTTTGTATGCAATTAGAATTTGTGTTTCTAGTAGTAGTAGCAGTAATAGTATGTGTAGTAGTAGTGGTACAGATAGACTAGTAGTACAAGTAGTAGCAGAAGTAGAAGTAGAGCAGGTAATTTTAGTAGCAGACCTAATAGAAGTGGTAGTAGTAGTAGTAACATTAGTAGTAGAAGTAGTATCAGCAGTATTAGTTGAAGTAGCAGTAGTAGGATAAGTAGTTGTTATGGTTACAGGAGCAGCAGCAGTAATAGTAGCAGTAGCCATGTTATTTTTGTATGCAATTAGAATTTTGTCTCTAGTACTAGTGGTAGGCTAGTAGTAGTAGCAGTAATAGTACTAGGAATTGAAGTTATAATAGAGGTACAGTAGTAGTAGTAGTAGTAGTAGTAGTAGTAGTAGTAGTAGTAGTAGTAGTAGGAGGAATTGAAGTTATAGTAGAGGTACAGTAATAGTAGTAGTAGTAGTAGTAGTACGAGTACTACGAATTGAAGTTATAGTGGAGGTACAGTAGTAGAAGTAGTAGTAGTAGTAGTAGTACTAGGAATTGAAGTTATAGTAGAGGTACAGTAGTGGTAGTAGTAGCAGGTAGTTTTAGTAGTAGACCTAGCGACCTAGTGATGGTAGTATCAGTAGTATTAGTTGCAGTAGTAGTAGGATAAGTAGTTGTTATGGTTACAGTAGTACTAGTAGCCAGTCATAAAAACTGTTGTTGTGTCCTTAGGCAAGGCACTTCACCCTCATTGCCTAGTACGAACGTGGTGTGTGTGCTTGTGTGATGGTGGTGGTCGGAGGGGGCGATGGCGCAGATTGGCAGCCTCGCTTCTGTCAGTCTGCCCCAGGACAGCTGTGGCTACAATAGTACTTACCACCACCGGGTCTGGAGTGAACGAATAATGTTCTGTGAAGCGCCTTTGAGTGTCTAAAAAAGCACTATAAAAAACTGATGCATTATTATTATTATTATAAATGAGTTACTTTACACCCCAGGTTTTGGTGATGGTACATTCCCAAAGATAGAAATTGTCAAATAGAAACTGAAATACTAACTCCATTTCACAATAGGCCTTTATTACGCTCTACAGTCTGAAAACCACTCTAGATTTCAGCTCACGTTTCTTTGACAGCTGATTTGTGTGATTAATGGGAGGTCGGCCATCTTGGACATACGGGCCGGACCGGGGCATCTGGCGTAAGGCTTTATAGATCTGAGGCGAGGGGGGCAGAGGGAGAGGGGCGCTCTGAATGGAAGAGTAGACGGGTAAATGAAATGACAAATCAAATTAAACTCAATGGGTGACTTTTTAAACTTTTTCTGAAACCTCTGGACCAAACAGCCACTGAAATCATCTGGAATGAAGTAAAAGGCAATTACTGACTTTTAAATGCTACAGAATAATGAAAGTACGTGTATTTTTCTGACTCGCACGTTTAATCGCATTTCAGTCACACTTCTATAGAGCTGGAGCTGGGTTTTGTTTCTTAACACACAAACTCTGCACATTTAGGTTAATCCGTGTATCATTTGTTCATTCATTTTTCAATATAAAACCAAAAATAAGAAAAAAAAAATGAAAAAACAACTATTTTCTTCATTATTTGTCTCCAAAACCACAATGAAAAAAGAGATAACTTTTTCTTTTTTTTTTTCAGTTTTTGATTTTGTGTTTAAATGAATAATGGAAAAAACGGACAACAGCCGTGACTTAAACTTCGATGACAGACTTTTGCGCCGCATACGGACTGAACCAGGACTGAACCAGGACTGAACCAGGACTAAAACAGGACTAAAACAGGACTAAAACAGGTCTAAAACAGGTCTAAACCAGGACTAAACCAGCACTAAACCAGGACTAAACTGGTCTCAGTCCTGGTCTGGTCCCGGTCTCAGTCCCAGTCTCAGTCGCAGGCTCAGTCCCAGTATCAGTCCTGGTCTCAATCCCAGTCTTGTCCCGGTCTCAGTTCTGGTCTCAGTCCTGGTCTCAGTCCTGGTCTGGTTCCAGTCTGGTCCTGGTCTTAGCCCCAGTCTTGTCCCGGTCTCAGTCCCGGTCTCAGTCCTGGTCTCAGTCCTGGTCTGGTTCCAGTCTGGTCCTGATCTTAGTCCCAGTCTGGTCCCTGTCTCAGTCCTGGTCTCAGTCTCAGTCTGGTCCTGGTCTCAGTCCCGGTCTGGTCCTGGTCTCAGTCTGGTCCTGGTCTCAGTCTCGTCTGGTCCTGGTCTCAGTCCGGTCTGGTCCTGGTCTCAGTCCCGGTCTGGTCTGGTCTCAGTCCCGGTCTGGTCCTGGTCTCAGTCCTGGTCTGGTTTCCATTCTGGTCACGGTCTCAGTCTCGGTCTGGTCCTGGTCTCAGTCTCGGTCTGGTCCTGGTCTCAGTCCCGGTCTGGTCCTGGTCTCAGTCCTGGTCTGGTCCTGGTCTCAGTCCCGGTCTGGTCCTGGTCTCAGTCCTGGTCTGGTCCTGGTCTCAGTCCTGGTCTGGTTTCCATTCTGGTCACGGTCTCAGTCTCGGTCTGGTCCTGGTCTCAGTCTGGTCTGGTCCTGGTCTCAGTCTGGTCTGGTCCTGGTCTCAGTCCTGGTCTGGTCTGGTCTCAGTCCCGGTCTGGTCCTGGTCTCAGTCCTCCCGGTCTGGTCCTGGTCTCAGTCCCGGTCTGGTCCTGGTCTCAGTCCTGGTCTGGTTTCCATTCTGGTCACGGTCTCAGTCTCGGTCTGGTCCTGGTCTCAGTCTCGTCTGGTCCTGGTCTCAGTCCCGGTCTGGTCTGGTCTCAGTCCTGGTCTGGTCCTGGTCTCAGTCCCGGTCTGGTCCTGGTCTCAGTCCTGGTCTGGTCCTGGTCTCAGTCCTGGTCTGGTTTCCATTCTGGTCACGGTCTCAGTCTCGGTCTGGTCCTGGTCTCAGTCTCGGTCTGGTCCTGGTCTCAGTCCTGGTCTGGTCCTGGTCTCAGTCCTGGTCTGGTCCTGGTCTCAGTCCTGGTCTGGTCCTGGTCTCAGTCCCGGTCTGGTCCTGGTCTCAGTCCTGGTCTGGTCATCTGGCAGAAAAGTTACGCAATGCAACTTTTTTCATTAGTTTGTGCCTCTTGTTTCAGTCCCAGCCAACTGCCACTCCACAGCTAATTATGTTGCCTGTTATATTCTTCTCACAAACTGTTTATTCCCGTCAAAATCATACACTTTTGAAAAATTACACACAATTCGTCTCAGTACATTAGGCCCTTGGTGCCTTTTGCATTTTCAGTATGTTCACTTCCTTCAAACTTCATTCTAAAAGCCATTATGCAGTTTAATGAGTCTTGTACCACAACATCACACTCTGGCCCCAATCACAACCGAAAGACTCTTACTCAAGCAGTCAAGAACTAAACCAACTCCTCTGAGCAAATATGGACTAATAAATGCATTTAAAGGTCCTCTATTACACATAAGTGACTCTTGAGCTTTAAGTCATGTTAGAATGTTGTTCACGCATCTAAAACAGACCTGGAGTTGTGTTTTGTTTCACACATGTTGGAGTAATCCTGCATTATTAGTCTGTCTACATCTCCCAAGTTCAGAATGATCTGTTCCACCTTGTGATGTCATGAAGCAGTTCAAAGGTCTGAAATTGTCCAAATGATTCTGATTCTAGTGTAGCAATGTAGTATGGAGTTTTAAAACACAGTGGAGCACTTCCTGTATTACCACATGACATCACAAGGTGCAGGACTTGTGTGTTAAATGTGCAATGTGCAAAAACTAAGTTTTTAGGAGTGATTGTTGATCAAAAACTAACCTGGAAATATCAAACTCAACATGTTGGTAGAAAAATGATGAAATCTGTTGGTATTTTGAGTAAAGTTGCTTCCTGTATAAATGTTTCATGCATGATGACATTATATTATAGTTTCATCTGTCCTCACATCATGTACTGTGACATGGTTTGGGGTTCTACATGTAAGACCCCCAGTCCACCGGGAGGAGGCCCCAGGGAAGACCCAGGACACGCTGGAGGGACTATGTCTCTGGGCTGGCCTGGGAACACCTCGGGGTCCCCCTGGAGGAGCTGGAGGACGTGTCTGGGGTGAAGGAAGTGTGGGAGTCCCTGCTTAGACTGCTGCCCCCGCGACCCGGCCCCAGATAAGAGGAAGAAAATGGATGGATGGAAATTTTTAAGAATAATGAATTATTCACACAGATTGTCCTCATCTGCTCTGAAAATACAATCTTCTGACAATATTTAATGTAAACATATATTGTATTTGTGTGTTCATGTATAAGTATGTCCATCTGTCAAATGTTTTACTCAGATCTTTTGACTATTTGTTCATGTATTCTTCAGATGTTCACACCTGTACTACAGTATGAGACACTGCAGAGACTTTTATCTTCCCTTGTGCAGACCCTCTGGAATAATTTAGCCCAGACTCTCAAATCGATTTCCTCATGGACTATTAAAGACAATTAAAACAAACATTGATCTGTAATGATATTTAATATTGAGACGAGTGAAAGTCAACTTGCCTGTTCAGGACTGTGGTGATAAAATCATGTTTATAGGGAGAGGATCTTAGACTGAAAAGCTCTTCTCATTCTCTTTTTTTGTTTTGTTTGTTTCTTTCTGTTTAAAATGCTGTTGTTAATATATGTGCAAATAAAATCTATTTATCTATTGTATATGTTTTTGTTGGAGGCTTGTTTCTATGGAGATGTCATTGCTCTGCCTGGAATGTTCCACAGTATGACATCTACCCAGTGTTGGGGAGTAACAGATTACATGTACTGGAGTTATGTAATCAGAGTACAATTTATGAGTAACTGTATTCAGTTACAGTTACTGTTTCAGTGAGTGGTAATTGGATTACAGTTACTTGGTTGAAATAAACGGATTACACAGAGGTACTTTCCTGCTTTCACATTTTGGGCTATTCCCTTTTCTTTTTTTTTTTTTTTTTCTTTTTTTTCCGTAATTCCACTCATTGCCGGACACTAAACCAGGTCTAAACCAGGACTAAACCAGGACTAAACCAGGACTAAACCAGGTCTAAACCAGGTCTAAAACCATGCTGCGTGGACCGTGTCTCGTCTTCTATCAATAATACTTTTAATCTGGTTAAGTAAAGACTGGTCTTTAGACAAAACATCTAGTCTTTGCTTCTCTACAGCAAATCAAGTAATCCAAAGTATTCAGATTACGTTACTCACTTTAAGTAATTTAATGGAATACGTTACAGATTACATTTTGGTGTATGTAATCTGTAATCTGTAGGGGAATACATTTTAAAAGTCACCTTCCCAACACTGCATCTACCTTATATTTATTCAGTTACAGGTGGTTTTATAGCACAAAAATACCTTAAAAAAACAGGCATTCTGACTGTGAAAGGTCGCATCTCCACAGATCTGACCTGTAACTCGGTCTGGTTTGGTCTCCATGATGATAAAAAAGGTTTAATTAATGCCATACTGTGAAACATTCAAGACAAAATATTCACATCTCCATGAAGAAAAGAATATGACAGAGCTTTCGATCAAAAAGTTACGCATTACACGTTTAAACATGCGTGAATGAAACAAAACACAACTCCAGGTCTGTCTGTGATGAGGAAACAACTCGTCTTTGGGGCAAATCTTCTAAGAAAACAGCCCGAATCCTCTCGTAGGGAGCAGTGCACGGAAATAACAATGATTTTTTTGTCCCTCTTGTTGCAGACCTGGGCACTGGCTGCATACAGAGCGCTCACTGTGGCTTAATTAACACAACAAAAGCAGAGCAGAGGATTTCACAGTGAAAGCAAATGAGCTCCACTCATTTAACCAATCAAACAAAGAGCTGTGTCCTGAGCTGTGATGAATGTCTCTACACGTCCCACACGCTTCTCAAACACTGCTTCATATTAGGTTAAAACGTCATTATTTTATTGAACGCTGCATCACTTTTCCGCTGGAGGGTTGATACGTGGTTTCTTCATGGAGATGTACTTACTTTAGTATGGCATTAAATAAAAATAGATCATAAAAGGTATAGGTACATGCAGATTACTGTTGCAAGGCTACAACAGTGAACATAGAAAGTGAGACAAAGCCTGCACATTTACTCCCAAAAAGCTTTTCTGAATGATGTTTTGATCAGTGGATTTTCATCAGGTCACTGCAATGAAAAATGAAAGAAAGAGAGGAGACTGATGAACTGCAACATGATCAAAACATAGTGATAAAACTAGCGGATAAAGGTGGTGCAATATGCATACTAAGAAGATTTGATTACCGTATTTTTTGGACTATAAGGCGCACTTAAAATCCTTTAATTTTCTCAAAAAATCAACTGTGCTCCTGTTAGGATAAAAAAAACTAGGCTTAGGTGGTGTATAACTACTGCTACGATGTTATTGATGTACTGCTATATTTTATTATTGTACTATTATAATTCACTATACAATGACCCAGAAAACAGGGACTAGATTACAGACAGTGTTGGGGAGTAACGGATTACATGTACCGGGATTACGAAATCAGAGTACAAATTATGAGTAACTGTATTCAGTTACAGTTACTGTTTCAGTGAGTGGTAATTGGATTACTTTGTTGAAATAAATGGATTACACATGCGGTATTTTCCTGTTTTCACATTTTGGGCTAAACCAGGACTAAACCAGGACTAAAAGCAGGACTAAACTAAGACTAAACTAGGACTAAAACTAGGACTAAAACCAGGTCTAAATCAGAACTAAATCAGGACTAAACCAAGACTAAACAATATGACACCTAACAGAAGGGTGGACATAATTTAAAGCAGCAGTGATCTCATATAAAAATCATTTCTCTATCAATAATATTTTTTATATGCTTAAGTAAAGACTGGGCTTTTTATTTTCTTTTAGCAGACAAAACAAAACATCTTATGTTAAGATTTCCTGGTCTTTGCTTCTCTACAACAAACAGTTGCTTATTCATGGAGACTTGGGCTCAACAGAGAATTTGAAGAGAACAAACAAGAATTTTCAGGATGTGGTTGTTACATTCATGTTGTTTTAAAAAGCATGACAATATCAAGTAATCTAAAGTATTCAGATTACTATTACTTCACTTTAAGTAATTTAATGGATTACGTTACAAACTACATTTTGGGGTATGTAATCTGTAATCTGTAGGGGAATACATTTTAAAAGTCACCTTCCCAACACTGATTACAGATAAAGGATGCAGAGACAGGTTCAGTTCATGTACAAGATATTCTTTTTCTATCCATATGTCTAATCAATTACCTAAACAGTTCAAGGACTTATTGATAGGGATATGCAGACTCACATCTCATCACCCTGATCAGAGCAGCGAGACGCTCCTGTAAGGGGAGTGAGATGAATCCGGGGGATCCTTGTCACAATCAAATAAGATTGTGCAACGTGCCAAGACGCCCGGCTGACCTGTGCACCAACGAAGAGGCACCAAGTCTAAACCACGGTCGCCTCCCACTATAGGTTGGGTAAAAAAATCATTGTATCGGCGTAAATATTCAGTCTGTGCATGGGAATGTCAGCACATACTCCTTGTACAAGTATGACTTTGGAATAAATAAATTATCTGGATTTTATTTCTGTTTCAAGTGTAATTTTTTGTCTAAGCAGAAACTAACGAACACGCGAGGAAAAGGGTTATTTCCTCAACACAAGGCTACTACAGTGAACATAGAAAGTGAGACAAAGCCTGCACATTTACTCCCAAAAAGCTTTTCTGAATGATGTTTTGATCAGTGGATTTTCATCAGGTCACTGCAATGAAAAATGAAAGAAAGAGAGGAGACTGATGAACTGCAACATGATCAAAACATAGTGATAAAACTAGTGGATAAAGGCGGTGCAATATGCATACTAAGAAGATTTGATGACCATATTTTTCGGACTATAAAGCGCATTTAACATCCTTTAATCTTCTCAAAAACAGACAGTGCGCCTTATAATCCGGTGAGCCTTATGTATTAATTCTGGTTATGTGTGAAGAATCCCTCAGTCGTCCAGGTAGAATCCATGGAGAGAAGAAAATTCTTTTATTTCCAGTCAACAAACTGAATTTTCTCCTCGCCAATTCTGGTTATGTTTACTGACCTCAAACCAATTTTATGTGGTACACAGCGCTCAAAAATCTGTCAAAATTAGTGATGGGCAAATGAGTCAGAGCTCTGGAGCGCGTCTCGTTCTTTCTGAAACAAATTGCTCTGAAGCACTGCCTCGGAGCTCGTCTCGCAGAAGCCGCTCACGTGACCGAAGTGTGGAAGTGTCGGTCCCTCCCCCGACTGCTTCGCTCTGCGCTTCAGTGTATCGAAGTGTTTCATTGGCTCAGTGAATGTTCTGCTCTGTGATTGGTTCAGAGTGCTTCAGAGTGTTCAGCGCACTTCTGTGGTTTGACAAGCGCTAAACTGCTACAGTATAAAAGATGCACCAATATTTCTTAAAAATGTTGGGTAGTGAGGAGTATTGTGTGACGTTAGTGGTGATTTTGGCGACTTTTGGCATGTGTTTCATTTTTGATGGCATCTACAAGTGGAAAAAAGAGATCCATGGTTTGGGATCACTTTGATCTAATTCCACCTAACAAGGTCACACCTACTTTCTTATTTACAGCTGCTATTTACATATTATTTTAAATCATCATTATTATTGTTGTTGTTAGGTACGGTGTCGCTCTGCACACAAGTATTGTCTTACACTAACATACTTCATCGATGCTGAGACACCTGCGTGACAATGGTTACATTTGGCCAATAGAGGTCAGTGTTTCTCCAAGGCCTCAGACACGTCCAACCATTGGAGACAATATTGCGACTGAGGTGTCAATGCTTCATTCACCCATCTCTAGTCAAAATGCTTTAGTACGACTTTGCTAAGTTATGAAGCACCACTTGATGGACTGCCGAGGTATTACAGCTACCATAGTCAGGTGTCTGGTGGAGTAAGTTAGTCAGATAGAAGCTGAACCGCATCAGCGCACAAGGAGCGAGCTGTTTTTTCGGTGCTTATACTTTATGCAAATGAGCCATGTGGTTTTAGGTTTTGTTTCTGTAAAATGTAAACAAATGTGCGCAAAGCTGCATTAAACACCTTATTACTCAATGTATATTTGAGTCGTCCTTGTAGGAAATAAAAAAAGAACAAACTGAAATGATCCACCCACATTCACATTCATAATCCACATTCACCAAGACAGGGAGGAAACGCCGGGCGAGTTACACCACGATCTGCCAATGGATCGTGGACGCCTGGACTAAGGATCAGTCTTAAGTGTCCAAACCAATATCAACAAATTTAAAAGTAGATTAAAATGATTGTATGTTTCCAATCCAAAATGCATCCATTGAAAATGTACTGTATATATTTTATCTGTATGTAACTTATGAATCTTGTCTTGTCTGTTTTTATGCAGGTAGTTTATATTTTTATATGGACAGGTGTTGAAAACTGGCACAACTACAGGTCTGTTTTTGAGAAGGTAACAACATAATAACAAGGCTTAAAGCTCACAAGAATCAGTTTGCGTAATATAGGACCTTTAAACTCTCAATTATAAAACAGATCATCCTTGTGTAGCAGTTCTGTTTTCAGCTTGAACTCGTCTGTGGAGATACCTGCTGAACTCCCCTGAACTTTTCTGAGGTAATGGCTTTAGCCTGTTACATTCTGCTCCCATGATGCCGTTTGTCAGGCTTCATTTCACACAGATACAGATTCTCTCGCCATTGGGTAAATATTTCCTCCCCACGACGTGTAAACAAATCCAGCATTTGAAATTCATGAATGTCAAAACATGTTTTTCGTTTTGGAGGTGAGTTTTATGAAAAGGAGCAGGCTGGGGTTTAGAATAATGCTGTCAGGACATACTCAGGGTTACTGCAGAGACCAAGTCATCTACAGGACGCAATATTTAAGTCAGGAGGAACTATAAAAATGCACATTCCATTTGAATAAAATTGCATTGTGTAACTTTTTGGTTGAGCATCTGTCACCTACTTGTTTCTATGGAAATGTCATTGTTCTGCCTGGAATGTTCCACAGAAACACATCTACTTTATATTCATTCAATTACAGGTGCTTTTATAGCTGAAAAATACCTAGAAAAACAAACATTCTCACTGTGAGCAGGGTCACCTCTCCACAGATCTGACCTGCAACTTGGTCTGGTTTGTTCTCCATGATGAAAAAAAGATTTAATGCCAAACTGTGGAACATTCTAGACAAAGCAATAACATCTTTTGACAGGTCATCCACTAGAAAAGTTACACAATGCACCTTTAAGAGAAGGTTAAATTTCAATATCAGCTATTAGATTAAAAGCATAATTTTCATTTTTTTTATCTGTATTTTTCCCATAAAATACAGATAAAAATCCCATAATATACAGTCAGCAGATTTGTCTCTCCACAGATCTGACCAGTAACTTAGCACCACCTGAAGGTCTCTATGGCACGAGTCTCCAACCTTTAGCTCAGGAGCTACCAGTAGCTCTCCATCCACTCCCAAGTAGCTCGTCAAGGGATTTCACAATTATTCCATTGTGCAGAATAACAAAAAATGTGTTAATTACAAGCCTATTACCACTGTAAATGTATCATTGGAGCCCAACTTTATCTACGTTCACACTGCAGCCTGAAGTGACCCAAATCCAATTTTTTTTCGCCCCTATGTGACCTGTATCTGATCTTTTAATGTCAGTCTGAACAACACAGATCGGATTTTTTCAAATGTGACCCAGGCCATTTAGATATGTGCTCGTGAAACTGACACATATCCAGTCTTTTGACATGTGACTTCAGTCTGAACGGCCAGGTCACATTCATCCCACCTACACGTCAGGCTCGGAGTTTGGTCAGTGGAGGGAAAGCGAGGTTAGCGAGTTGATTAATATTTGGGAGGATCGCTGTTTTCAAGCTAAATTGGAGCGGTCTTATTGGAACAGGGTGGTTTCTGAAATGATTGCCAAAGAAATGACCAAAAAATAAAGAGCCTGTGAGCCAAATACAAGGAGACTAAAGACTCAAACAAACAAAGTGGTCGTGGATGTATAACCTGCCCATTTTACAAAGAACTGCACCGTATTTTGTGAGACAAGCTCAGCGTTTAGGCGACTTCTGTAAAAACTGAGCATGAATGGTACACCAGTGTCTGCCCTCTTTCTTATAATCATCTCAATTTCTTGTGGACGCTAAAATGAGTAGCTCTCTGGCATATTTGTTTTGTAAAGGTAGCTCACTGAAGAAAAAATGTTGGAGACCCTTGCTCTATGGAGATAACCAAATTTAATGCCATATTGTGTAATATTCTTGGAAAAGCAACAACATCCACCAGTTCATCTAGACCAAAAAAACTACAATGGTATTTTGGGCAAGAATCAAACCTCTAACCAACAGATCTTTAAAAATGCACTATGTCACTTTTCTGGTAGTGGGTCCGATACCTGCTGGTGTCCATGGAAACTTTGCTTTGTCTGGAATGTTCCACAGTATAGTATTGAACTTATTTATCTTGTATTTATTCAGTTACATGTGTTTTTATTCATCATAAATCTTACTGTGAGCAGGCTCTCCTCTCCACAGACCTGACTGCAACTTGATCTGGTTATGTCACCTTGGAAACCGATGATTTAATGCCATGCTGTAGAACATTCCAGGTGAAACAATAACATCTCCATGGAGACAAGTGCAGCTTTAACATGTGAAATTTGGTCATGAACTGTGACACAAATGATGAATTCTCTCTTTAATCTCTTTGGACCTTTCCCTGTTTTGTCTTTCAGTCTCGACACCAACACGCTGAGCTGCTAAAATTATCCTGTAAGCACCTTTAAATCCCACCTCCCCTTTAACCTTTACATCAATGACACCCAGGACGCAGATCTGATCCGTCACTGTCCGTTTGAACGCTCCAAAATGGCACCCGCCCCAATCCATCAAAGCTCTACCAGCCTGCTCCGATTTGTTCAAACAAAAAGAGAGACACCCAAAGAGGAGGAGGAAAAGTGCCAGGGCCAAGTGGAGAAGATGAAAGCGGTGCCAGGGGAAACAAGTGGGCACGAAGCATATCTCTCATTCATTACAGCACAGTGCCACGTCAACACCATCCAAACGCTGAACACGTGACCGAGCTGGGACCGGCTTTATCCGAGTTTATTTGAGGAGAAGCGAGACGAGAGTCGAGATGGAGGGAGGAGAGAGGAGAGAAGTGCGGCTGACTGGATCCTGGTGGAGGAAAGAAAGATGTGAAAGAGAGAGGGAGACGAGAGAAGTAGGTCTGACTAGGAAGGGGAATGTATTAACGAAATAGATAGAAAAAATAGATGGAAAAAAATGGATGGTTCAAATTTCAGGGTAAAATATTTCAGAGTTGTTTTTACCACAAAAAGTGTTATTTTAAAGTTAAATGGGGGTTCAAGTTGGGGTTATTTGCCAGAGTTGATATGGAGGAAGTTAATTCAACTTCCTCTAGTGTTAATTCAACTTCCTCTAGTGTTAATTCAACTTCCTCTAGTGTTAATTCAACATCCCTTAGTGTTAATTCAACTTCCTTTAGTGTTAATTCAACTTTCCTTAATGTCAGTTCGACTTCTCTTAGTGTTAATTCAACTTCCTTTAGTGTTAATTTAGCTTACCTTAGTGTTAATAAAATTTTCCTTGGTGTTACTTCAACTTCCCCTAATGTTAACTCAACTTCCCTTAGTGTTAATTCAACTTTCCTTAGTGTTAATTCAACTTTCCTTAGTGTTAATTCAACTTTCCTTAGAGTTAATTCAGCTTCCCCTAGTGTTAACTCAACTTCCCTTAGTGTTAAATCAACTTCCCTTGGTGTCAGTTCGACTTCTCTTAGTGTTAATTCATCTTACCTTAGTGTTAATAAAGTTTTCCTTGGTGTTAATTCAACTTCTGCTAATGTTAATTCAACCTTCCTTAGTGTTAATTTGGCTCCTCCTACCCACCACTTCAAACTCCCATGAGAAAAGACCAGTTTAAATCTGTTTTGTACATAGTTTTATCTTAAATTAACTCAAATAAAGTGTAAAAATAAAACACCTCTGTGTGTTGTTCAGCTAAATCAGGATAAACCTACAAAGTATTGTCTGTTTACTCTCAAAATGTTAATATAATTCTTGATTTCAGGGTTAAACAGGAACTTTGGTCCAGTGTTACTTAATTAACATTTCCAAAAATGTTAAATTAAATCTAGAACAATAAACTGGACTCATATAAACTCAGATAAAATGATCAAATTGATTCTGTGAGAGTCAATTTTAACACAACACTTAGGTTAATACAAACATAAAAATGTCGAGGCTCGCTGCAGCAGTTACAGAGAGAGAGGTGACCGTTTTTCAATGTGAAAGAGGGAGAGAGAGAGGGCCAAGGAGAGAGAAAGAAGAAAAGAAAGGTCAACAGTGAGGTGGAAAGAGAGAAATGAAGAGAGGAGTTGAATTGGACAATGTCTGACTTGGTGGATTTTCTCTGGGTAAAGACGAGAAATGGAGAGACGGAGAGAAAGAGTGATGACAGAAAGAGAGGAAAGAGAGAGAAAGAGAAATGAAGAAAGAGAGAAGAGATTGAGAGGGGGTGTGGAGAAAGAGAAAAGAGGGCAGAGGGAGATAGAGAGGAGAGAGAAAGAGAAGAGGTGAGGGGGTAGAGAGATATAGAGGCAAAAAGATGAAGAGAGAGTGAGAGAGAGAGAGGGAAGTGGAGAAGTGGAGTGGGAAGAGAGAGAGAAAGAGGGGGAAGAGAGACAGACAGAGTGGGAGGAGAGTGCGAGAATAGGGAGCGAAAGAGCAGAGGCAGAAATAGGACAGAGAGGTAGAGAGAGAGAGAGCAAAGAGAGAAAGAGATGCAAGAGAGCAAAAAAGAGGGGAGACTAAAATCTTTCCTTTGAGAGAGGGGGTTAGAGAGAGGAGAGACAAAGAGCAGGACAAAGAGGAAGAGCGAGGGCAGAAGAGGGGAGAGAAAGAAAAGCAAGAGAGCAAAAAAATTGAGGATTGGGGAGAGAGTGAGAAAAAAAGGAGGGAGACAACAAGATGAAGAGAGAGTGAGGGGGAAGAGAGAGAAAAGGACGAGAAAAGAAAAAATAGAGACAGACATGGATGGTCTGAAAGAGAGAAGGAAACGAGGGATAAAATCGGTCAAGAGACAACAACAATAAAACTAGAATGTAAAAAAATAAGTTACAAATTCAGCATTTTAAGTAAAAACGGCACATTTTACAATTCGATAAAGAACAAAAGTACAGCGGGTTTTATTTGAGAACAGATGAGCGAGGGATCAAACTCGAGTCAACTGGACTTCAGAGAGTGTTTACAAAAGTACTTTACTCCAAAATGTCACTGGTGCTGCAGGAAAAAAAAGTGAAAAGAAGCAATGTTTGGGTTAGAGGAGAGAAGTGGAGTGGGGAGAGAGAGAGAGGAGTGAGAGAATGGGGAGCGAAAGAGCGGAGGTAGAAATAGGACAGAGAGAAACGGGAGAGAAGTGGAAAGAAGTGGAGTGGGGAGAGAGAGAGACAAAGGAGAGAGGATAGAAAGGAAAGCTAGGAGGAGTAAAAGAGAGGAGAGAGTGGAGAAGAAAGGAGAAATAATAAAGAGAGGAGAGAGAAAGAGAAAGAAGAGACAGAAAGTGTAAAGAGAGAGGGGGGGGGTGAAAGGGGGAGAGAGAGGTAGAGAGACAGAGACAGAAGAGAGAGAGGGAGAAGAACATATAGAAGGAAAATAGAGAGAGTGAATACGATAGAGAGAGAAAAGAGTAGAAGCAGCAGGAGCAGTAGAGAGAGAGAAGAAGAAGACAGAGAGAGAGGGGAAGAGGGAGAAAGATGATGAGAGAGCGAAAAAGAGGGGAGAGTGAAAGCATTACTTTGAGAGACGGGGGTAGAGAGAAGAGGGATAAAGAGAGAGAAGAAGAGGAAGAGAGAAGGCAAAAGAGGGGTAGAGAAAGAGAGAGAGGGATGTAGAGAGATAGAGAGAGGGGGAAGAACATATAGAGGGAGATTAGAGAGAGAATGTGATGAGAAAAGAGAGAAGTAGCAGGAGAGGTAGAGCAAGAGAGAGGAAGAGGATAGAGAGAGAGAGATCGGGAGGTAGGGAGAAATAGAGAGAGGAAGAGGATAGAGAGAGGGACAGGAAATTAAGTCAGAGGATAGAGAGAGAGAGAGGGAGAAAGAGAGAGACAGAGAGAGACAGAGAGAGAGAGAGAGAGAGAGAGGAAATGGGGAAGAGGATAAAGAGGGGGGGGTAGGGAGAGAGATAGGAAATGGGGCAAGAGGACAGAGAGATGGGAAGGATAGAGTGAGAAATAGGAAGTGGGGATAAAGGATAGAGAGAGAGAGAGAGAGAGAGAGAGAGGAAGTGGAGGGAGGATAGAGAGAGAGAGAGAGGAAATAGGGGAAGATAATCGAGAGAGAGAGAGCAAAGAGAGCAAAAGTGACGATAAGAGAGTGAAAAAGAGAGGAGAGTGAAACAATTGCTTTCAGAGAGAAGGGTAGAGAGAGAGATATACTGGGAAGAGAGTGAGAAAAAGAGGACAGAGAGAGTAAAAAGCGATAGAAAGAGAGTCTGTGGAGAGGTACAGACTGTGGACTTCCATGTGAGTGAAGTGTAACGACTGAACTGATGGAGCAGTGTGGAACTGATAAAAACCCGTCACACACACACACACACACACACAACTAAACACACACACAGGAGGCACCACTGGACACAGGGGCTGATGGGAAATAGAGGAGGAAGAGGCTGGGACCGGTGCTGTAGAGTAATGGGGTTTAATTGACTTGATGGACTAGTCGAGCTTCTGCACCGACATCATTTTATTTGAAAAATGTCCCTGAAAATTCTGAAACTACGGGCAACACAACAGACAAAATGCGCTTCTTTGATTTTTTATTTTTTTTTGGCTTAATTTCTATCCGTGGAGCTTTTTTTTTTCACCCCAAGATAATTATTTCCTCAAAACACGGACTCAGAAACATGTCATTTAAGGAGAGAAAGATTCAGTTCAACTTTGTCTGATCCATAGACTGTACAGTGTTCGGGTCCAGTCAAATGAAGCTCATCGAGGACAATCGTTATAAGAGCCAATTTGGAGTAGAGTTTCATATAAGACAAAATATAAAAAATAAGACAATAAAACAATAATAATAAGACAATAATAATAAAAATAAGATAACAACCACAACAACAAAAACAACCACAACAACCACAACAACAACAAACACAACAACAAACACAACAACAACCACAACAACCATAACAACAACAACAAAAACAACCACAACAACCACAACAACAACAAACACAACAACAAACACAACAACAACCACAACAACAACAACAAAAACAACCACAAAAACAACCACAACAACAACAAACACAACAACAACCACAACAAAAAACACAACCACAACCACAACAACAACAACAACAACAACCACGACAACAACAACCACAACAACCACAACAACACAACAACACCAACAACAACCACAACAGAAACAAAAACAACCACAACAACAACAACACAACAACAACAACAACAACAACCACAACAACAACACAAAACAACCACAACAACAACAACAACCACAACAACAACCACAACAAAAAACAACCACAACAACAACAACAACAAAAACAGCAACAACCACCACAACAACAAAAACAACCACAACAACAACCACAACCACAACAACCACAACCACCACAACAACAACAACCACAACCACAACAACAACAACAACAACAACAACAACAACCACAACAACCATAACAACAACAACAAAAACAACAACAACAAAAAAAACCACATAAACAACCACAACAACAACAAACACAACAACAACCACAACAACAACAAAAACAACCACAACAATAATAATAAAAATAAGACAATAAAAATAAGACACAACAGTGAAATAAAAACAGCATGATCATGAAACAGGTTAATACGAATATTTTAATTTCTTTTTCTTTTCTTTTTTTTCAATTAGAGCCAGACTTTTGGTCAAACTTGTATCAAAACGGTTTCACTTCACAAACGCCTCTAAAGTCTCAAAATGTCAAATTATAAAACAGTTTAATTCCATAAAAAGGTTTTGGACCAAACACAAACATATCTGTATTTTGACATTTAAAACCACACAATTTGTAACTGCTCTCCACTCTTCTTTGTATACGCCAATTTCCTGTCTCCATGGAGATGTTGCCTGAAATTTTCCATGGTAGAGCATTATATTTATATTTTATCAACTCATTAGAAGTTGCTTTTTATTGCTCGAGTTTCTCTTGAATGCATTTGACCCACAGATCTGACTTGTAAGTTGGCCCGGTGGTGTTGGCTGGTGTTGTTTAGGTCAGTTTAATGCCATACTGTGGGACATAGGTAAAGCGTGAACATCGCTATGGAGACAAGCAGACCCCAGGTCCAAACCAGGACTAAACCAGCACCAAACCAGGACAAAACAAGGACTGCACCAGAACCAAACCAGGACCAAACAAGGACTGAACCACTACCGAACCAGGACCAAACCAGGACAAAACAAGGACCAAACCAGGACCAAACCAGGACTAAACAAGGACCAAACAAGGACTAAACCAGGTCCAAACCAGGACCAAACAAGGACCAAACCAGGACCAAATCAGGACCAAATCAGGACTAAACCAGGACCAAACCAGGACTAAACCAGGACCAAATCAAATCCAAACCATGATTAAATCAGAACTAAACCAGGACTAAATCAGGACTAAACCAGGACTAAATCAGGACTAAACCAGGCTACAAAACAGGACTAAACGAGGTCCAAACCAGGACTAAACCAGTATTGAACCAGGACCAAACCAGGATTAAATCAGAACAAAACTAGGAATAAATCAGGACTAAACCAAGATCAAACCAGGATTAAACTAAGTCAAAACTAGGTCCAAACAAGGACTAAACCAGGACTAAACCAGGTCCAAGCCAGGAGTGTGACAGTAACTTATAGTGGACCTGTTTAGCCCTGCACGTTGCTGTTACATCGCTTTAACGCCCTGCAGAGCGCACTTCCTGTTGCGGTGCCGGATCCGTATGCCCAGTGCGCGACGCCCTGTCACGGTCAGCTAGCTCAGAGTCAGACAGGTAAAGCCTTGTGACGAAGAGGAGGAGGCGTGAGGAGGAAGTACAGGGCGCACTTCCTCCTCAGCTGAATGTTAAGTGAGTGGGAAATGTCCGTCACACTTTGGGCAGATCACGCCTGCAATAATCACCCCTCTGTGCCCCGGGCCTGGACAAAACTCAAAATACACCAACACAAATACTGACGCAAGCTTGGAACTTACATAGTATACTCCCAAATCTTCAGTTTTTTTGTTTTGATATGAATAATAAACTTGTGTCTGCTTTATATAGTATATAATCTATGATACCCATGGATCATTGTGGTATAACTTGGATATTTTAAATTGCAATAGTCACAACAAAGAGCTGAGAAGTTGCTGGCACCTCTGATGGACCGCTGCAGATCACGCTGGCGAGATGTAATTTTCTTACTACAGACTACAAATCCTACATGTATTAGTCTGGTTCCTTATATACTTTTGTGGGAATTTTGGGGGGATTTGCTAAGCTATATATTTTTGGAAAGGTTATAGTATATGGAGTTAGAAAATCAATGTTTGCATTTGCCCAGATGTCAGAGGAAGAGCCTCCTGCAGAACTTCCTGTTTGTCACGCGGCGGCTACAGCGTTAGATCTGTCCACTTGTATGTACGGTCTGTGGTTGTATGAAAGTGATGATGATAATGATGATGTATAGAAAATGTCTAATAAAAAAAGGTTGAGTCATCATATTGTGTCTAAATGTGTTTGTTGACATTCAACATCCAAATTTTATGTGAGCTACTTTTAAATTCTTTGAGTTTTCTGACCAACTGCATGTGATGTTTATAGTTTGTTTTACCCATATTGTTGAAGTATTTCAACAGGATAATAAAAAAACATATTTTTGGAGGAACATGGAGTATTACATGTGAATATTACAGTGAAATTGCAAGAAAACAATCAAACGGGTAATTTTTGACCCACTTATGCATCTAAGGGTTAATGTGGGTAGGTCTTACAGGTTTGTACCATTTGATTCCCTGACCCTGAAAATGTGGGTTTAGCAGTTAAAATCAACATTTCAACTGACTCAGAGGCTGAGATATTCCAAAAAGAGTTTTTTGGTGGTCATTTTTTTAAAATTCAATATGGCCGCCATAATGACATCTGGGCAAATGCAAACATTGATTTTCTGACTCCATACATTATAACCTTTCCAAAAATATATAGCATAGCAAATCCCCCAAAAATTCCCACTAAGGTTAAAAAATGAGAATAAGGATTATCACGGATTAAGAAAATAAAAACTTAAAGAACGAAGTACAGAGCAGTGTGCCTGTACTGGAAATGGGAGTTGATCCGCGAAATGGCATCTCAGAAATAAACTTAGACATGCACAAATCACTTCAAATACAAATCCGGATGAGTAAATGCTGAGGGGAAATAAATATAACATGATTAAAAGCTCTGAAAAGTGGATTTTGTAGAATAAAGGTGCATAAAGATGAACTGCTTTAAAGCTGAAAAAACACACACAAAAAAAAACCCAATATCTAGTTAAATTAAAATGAATTAAATCAAGAGCATTTGACTTTATTTGAGGAGATTCACCTTGACAAGTAAAATGATCTACGAATGATCTACATATTAGATTTTGTTTCTTATTTTAAGTGCAAAAAGTTGTTGTTTACCTTTTCTAAGTGTAGCAAGATGTATTTTCATATTTGAAGTACAAAAAGTCTTATTCCACCGGTAGCTCATTTTACTTCAAGTCAAGTGAAATTTACAAAAATCATGATAAAACTTTCTTAATTCAAGTCATCTTAACTTGACTTAGATTTAGTTTTTTTTTTGCAGTGTGCACTGTGTAACTTCTAAGGTGGATGTTAGTTCTTGAATGTTCCACAGTAGGGCATTAAACACATCTCACTTGCATTTGTTCAGTTACAGGTGTTTTAGAGCTCAAAAACACCTTAAATCACGTGAATTCTTACCAAATGCCAGGCTTGCTTTTCCATAGACCCGACCATTAACCTGTCTCCATTGTGATTACCAAGTTTATTTCCCTAATGTGGAATAATCAAGGCAAAACAGTGATATCTCCATGGAAACAAGCAGGTAGCAGACTGTCCATCATAAAAGTTACACAGTGCACTTTAAGAATGATTCAGGCTTAAAGGTGCGTTGTGTAACTTTTCTGGTGGAGTCCATCAAATGCTTTTCTACATGGTGATGTTATTACTTTGTCTGGAATGTTTCATAATATGGTAGCACCATATTTTTCGGACTATGAAGTGCACTTAAAATTCTTTCATTTTCTCAAAAATCGACAGTGCGCCTTATAATCCGGTGCGCCTTATGTAAGTAAAAAGTTAATTCTGGTTGTGCTTATGGACCTCGAACCGATTTTATGTGGTAAAATCTGTCAAAATGTTTTAGTACGACTTTGGTAAACTACGAAGCCGCACCGACTGATGGATTGTTGGAACATTACGGCTACTGTAGTCAGGAGCTTCGTGGAGTAAAGCCCATTTTACAGTCGTAGTCCGACAGAAGCTGACCGTAAAAGCGCACAAGGAGCGAGCTGTTTTTTTCAGCGCTTATAGTTTATGCAAATGAGTCATGTGGTTTTAAGTTTAATTTCTGTAAAACGTAAACAAAGGTGCGCAAAGCTGAATTAAACACATTATTACTCAATCTATATTTGAATCATCCTTAAAAAGAAAATAAAAATCCAAACTTAAATGATCCACCCACATTCACATTCATAATACACTTTCACCAAGACAGGGAGGCAACACCGGGCGAATTACGCCACGATCTGCCGATGGATCGTCGACGCCTTCGCTAAGGATCAGTCTCAAGTGTCGTCCGTTTGTTTCGCTTAATGCACCTTATAACCTGGTGCACCTTTTGTATGAAAATAGATGAGAGAATTCAACAGTATTGATATTGCGCTTATAATCTGGTGCACCTTATTGTCCGAAAAATACAGTAAACCTTTCTATCTTCATGGAAACCAAAGTTGGGTCAAGTTACAGGTCAGATCTGCAGAGAAGCGACCCCACTCACACTCAGAATGCCCGTTTTTCGAAGTATTTTTGAGCTATAAAACCACCTGTAATTGAATAAATGTAAAGTAGATCTGTTTAATGTCACACTGTGGAACATTGAAGGCAGAGCAATGACATATCCATAAAAAAAAAAAAAAGCAGGTGATGGACCCAGAAAAGTTACACAATGCACCTTTCACTACCTAATTCATTTAACGTGAACAAAAAAAGATATTATAAAGCAAAATGAAATGACTAAAATGTAATAAAAGTGACACCTCCAGCTTGGCCTCTGCTCGTCGGGTCTGATCTGGGTCGGTCCAAATGAGGAGTGGAACATGAAAGCAAATGTCAGAATGAATGATTGATGAAGTCCCCCCACCTACGCATCTGTCGCTCCGGCTCGCACTTCAGAATCTCTCTTTGGGACAGACGAGACACGGGATTTTGATATAGATTTTTTTTCGTCTGGCACCGAAAACGATTGAAAAGATAAAAAGATAAAGAGGATCTCAGCGCCAACCGTGTACAGGCTCTGGTTCGTGTACCTTCACCCAAAAATAAGACCTAGAATAAGAAGAAAAAGAAGACAATGTAACAATAATATTTTTAAAGCTGCACTGCGCATTTTTCTAGGTGTTACCTGATTGTCTCCATGGAGATGTTATTGCTTTGCCTTTATTCATTACAGTATTTATTCATTATGAGTGTTTCTGTTGCTCAAAAATACTATAATTCCTTCTGTGAACGTTGCGCCTCTCCACAGATCTGAACTGTAATGTAGTGTAGTAGTGTAATCTGCTTGTCTCCCTGGTGATAAACTGGTTGAATCTATACTGTGGAACTTTCTAGACAAAGCAACTAGAAATGTTACACAGTGCACCAATCCGTGTGTCATTCGTTCATTCATTTCTCAAAATAAAACCAAAAGTAAGAAAACGAAAAACATCTACTTTCTTCATTATCTGTGTCCAAAACCAAAATGAAAAAAATGGATAACTATTCAGGGTATTTTCAGTTTTCAATTTTGTGTTTAAATGAATAATGGAAAATACGTTTCTGTGAATTAAACTGCGCTTGTCTAATATTTTAGGCAATCACGTTAACAAAATTATTTCACCCCCAAAAACGATATGTGCGCATAGAAATCAGTGCATATTTGGCTGTAGGTGAACATAAAATAAATATTCGCAAACTCTCAAATGAGTCCAGTCGTACGTAAAATGTACAGTGTGTATTTTATCCATCAGAATAAGAATTACGTAAAGTTAGGACAGGGGTGTCAATCTCAGAATCACAGAGGCCAAAATTAAAAACTGGGACTAAGTCGTGGGCCAAACTAAATATTTACTGAAGAATTTCAACAATATCTGCATGTTTTCTCTTCTTTCAAGATATGTAATGTTAAACCTTTTCTTATTAAAATAAATGTTTAATAATAGTTTTGCTTAAACATTGAATCCAGAACAAGCAGAATATAAAATAATAACATTTTAAATAAATAATGTCTCTATAGTCTATCTGTAGATGGCAGGTCAGCTCTAATACATTTTTTCTATGATCTCGCAGGCCAAATATAATTATATCATGGGCCAAATTTGGCCCCTGGGCCTGAGTTTGACATGTCTGAGTTACAATATCAAGAATTACAATTATGAAATGAAAATTTACGATTACGCTTTCTTCAGTACAAATACGAATTCACAGACGCGACTTTGCTGTCAAAAATACATCATCACTTTATTTATTGAGCAGAAGAAACATCGATCGAGATGCTGGACTTTTGCGCCATATGGACTGAACCAAGAATGACCCAGGACTGAAACAGGACTGAAACAGGACTGAAACAGGACTGAAACAGGACTGAACCCGGCATCACAGTTTAAGTCACGAAAATGGGAAATGGCCGTCATCAGTTTTTTTTCATTATTCATTTAAACACAAAATCCGAAACTGAAAAAAAACAAATTGGTTTTGGAGATAAATAAAACAACTATTTTCATCGTGATTTATGTTTTATTTTGAAAAAACAAATGAACAAATGCTACACGGATTTGCACCTTTCAGTACAAATAAAACCAACCAACTTTATCTAAGCAGTACTGAGCCAGAATTAAACCTGGACTAAAACTGTACCAAAACATGGATCTAAACCAGGAATGACTAAGAACTAAACTAGGACTAAACCAGGTCTAAACCAGAATCCAGCATATATAAATACTATTTTCACAACAACGAAGCAGTGACAATGTTAAGCACGCTGTATACTTTCCCCCAAATACAGACTTAAAATGAGAGGAAAGAGTGAAATGTAATGAATATGCAAATGACAGTGTGCCGTGTTATTATTCAATTATAAAATATTGCAATGTAGCTGCAATATTTGAATGCAACAACAGTATGTGTTTGAAAACGTAATATACACAGTGTTGAAGTGAAAGGGCCCAGATGACACTATTATCTGATCTATGCTCTGTTTCCTCATCACAAACATCCCTGGAGTTGTGTTTTGTTTCATTCACACATTTTTAACACAAAAACCCTCTCAAACAGAAATCACTCTGTTCTAACTTGTGATGCTCCACTGTGTTTTTAAACTCCGTACACCTTCACTAGAATCATTTGGACAATTTCTCTGGAGATAAGTTAGTGTCTTTATCATCAAATCAACACGCCATTCACAAATACATTGCTTGGTCCCAAAACAAATATAACAACATTCACAAATATAATTCACGATTTACAAATAAATGTAGCAACATCCACAAAAGGATTTCTCTCAAAAGAAATATTACGCGATTCGCAAATGTCAGTGCAGTTGTATTTATTTGCAAACGGATGAATCTGCATTTACAAACCACCGTACATATTTATTTGTGGATTTTTTGAGACCTTCCTGACAGAGCTTGATGCACAAATGTGTGTGTTTTGTTTTGTTTTTTCAGCCAATTGCATCAACTGAAGTTTGAGTTTATCGTTGACAACATCACACTATTATTACGCAATGGACCTAATTACTACTACTATTGCGTAACAGTCATGAAATTCTTTTGTGAATGTTGTTAAATGTATTTGTACGTCAAGAATTATATTTGTTTCTGGACCAAGAATTGTATTTGTGAATAACGTGATATTTATTTGATAATAAAGACACTAACCTATCTCCAAACATTTCACTCCTGGAATTACCAATCTCTCCTCAACAAAAGTTAAATGCAGCTGTTAACTTGAAAACTACCACTCTATGACATCACAAGGTGGAAAAGAGCATTAAGAGCTTTGGGGATGTAAACAGACAGAAAGGATTACTCAAACATGTGTGAATGAAACAAAACATAACTCCAGGTACTTTGCCCTGACGAAGACCATCTTGCTGGTCGAAAAGCATTGGCGTACTTTCATGAAATAAAGGACTTTTAATAAATTCAGTCGGAGTGCCTCAGGTTTATACCTTACCCACTTTTACATTTTCCAGTAAGGGCAAATTTCTGTTTAAAGACAACTCCAGGTCTGTTTTTGAGGAGGTAACAACATTCTAACATGACTTAAAGCTCAC
Organism: Boleophthalmus pectinirostris; assembly: GCF_026225935.1. NCBI lineage: Eukaryota > Metazoa > Chordata > Actinopteri > Gobiiformes > Gobiidae > Boleophthalmus > Boleophthalmus pectinirostris. The sequence continues at coordinate 29,013,397 of NW_026571036.1, read as the reverse complement.
AAGAGTCTGTTTTACGTAATATAAGGCAAATACTGTATTTTTTTGGACTATAAGGGCCACTTAAAATCCTTAAATTTTCTCAAAAATCAACAGTGCACCTTATAATCTGGTGTGCCTTATGTACTCACTGACCTCGAACCAATTTTATGTAATACACGGCACTCAAATATCTGTCAAAATGTTCAACTTTGGTAAACTACAAAGCTGCACAGCTTGATGGATTGTTGGAGCATTACAGCTACTGTAGCCAGGAGCCTCGTGGAGTAAAGGGCGAAGTATAATTCTGCATCAGCATTTATGACATTAAGGAAATTCTACAAAGAATATTTGTCCATTCATATACGGTTTATGTGTTTGACCTGCTGACTTATAATCTGTGAAAAGTTTCACATGAACCATTTCCAACTCGATCGAAGCACAGAACAGACTCACCATCAGCAGAACACCCCTCTGTCACAGAAAGAACACTCAGATTCCACTGTGTCGTGTCCTTTAGTCTGACAGAAGCTGAACTGCATCAACGCAAAAGGAGCGAGTTTTTTTTCAGCGCTTATAGTTTCTGCAAATGAACCATGTGGTTTTGAGTTTTGTTTCTATAAAATGTAAACAAATGTGCATAAAGCTGCATCAAACACATTATTACTCAATGTTTATTTGAGTTCTCCTTGTAGGAAATAAAAAACAAACAAATGATTCACCTACATTCATAATCCACATTCACCAAGACAGGGAGGCGACGCCAGGCGAATTACACCACGATCTGCCAATGGACCATGGACGCCTGGACTAAGGATCAGTCTCAAGTGTCGTCCGTTTGTTTGCACTTAATGCTCCTTATAATCCGGTGCAAATTATGTAAGAAAATAGATGAGAGAATTCAACATTATTGATATTGCACCTTATAGTCTGAAAAATATGGTAATGTAATGTACAAGCTGGAAAAAAAAAAAAAATTGTAGAAAGTGCTCAAATTCCTTTGCTTCAAGAATATTCCTTATTTCAGAGTCAACTTTCTGTAAGATTTCTCCAACACCCTGTTCACAGCTCTCGCTCTAAGCACGACTGCGCTTGTGTTGACCCCATCAGGCACATCTCACCTCACTCTCCCAACACTTCGATAAAACAAAAAAAGAAAAAAAAAACAACTGTCATTTCACATCAGTTCAAAGCTTTCCAATTGTGACTACTTTAATACAGACAAATCCTGCTTTTATAGCCCTCTTTATCCCCCACACACCATGGGCCATCTTATTTCACATTGAGTTTTGAGAATGCCATCAGGACGCGTGGGGCTGCGGAGACGTGGCACTGTGAAGCGTCCCCGCGGGTTACAAGATCTGCGCCGCCTCTCCCGCTGCTGGCCAGCCCTGTTAGCCAACGGAGCGCTCGCCTGCTCCTGAGGGGAACTGCGGGCGTGCGGGTGAAGAGATGAGGCGTGGAGCCGCGGGGGGCGTGATGTGCCTGCGGAACGAGGACGGGCACAGACACGACAGCGGTTGGTATGACTACAAGGAGAGGAGACAGTACAGATGCCCCAAAAAACATTAGAGGTCCAAGGAGGAATATGAGAATTAAAAAATGACGTGTTCTGCTATTCTCTGGAATTTGGTTGTAAATTTAAAATGCATAATATATTAAAATTTTACCTCTTCGTCATTTTAAAAGGCCCACTACATTATTACACTATTTTCTGATCTGTTTCCTCATCACAAAAATACTCTGGAGTTGTGTTTTGTTTCATTCACACAAGTTTAACACACAAACCCTGCACATTTAGACTGAGTTCTTCTCTCAAACTGAAAAAAACTCAGTTCCACCTTGTAATACATGAAGTGCTCTGCTGTGTTTTTAAACTCCGTACACTCCCACTACAAACATTTAGATGATTTCAGCCCTGGAATTGCCAATCTCTGCTGAACTTAAAGTGAAACATTGGTGTTAACTTCAAAACTGCAGCTTCATGACATCACAAGGTGGAACAGACATTGTGATCTTTGGAGATGTAGACAGACCAAGGGCCTGTTTACATGAGAACGCTTGTGGGTAAAAACGACAAAATATTTGATCACAAGTGCCTTTCTTTTAGACGGTGACGGTGTTTTTGGAGCTTAAAAATGCAAAAATCTGGAACCACCCTCCAGAGTGGAAAAGTTGAATACGCTCTGCCGTAGCGTTTCCGTCTACACTGCCCAAGACGCAAAACTCTGGTCAGATCTGCTCACATCACATACACGTTTACATCACATACACACAGTACACAGAAACAAACATGTCAGATCATTTTCATGCATCAGACCTTCAAGCTGCAGTTTTAATACACTTACAGGAGTCATCCAAATGTACAGAATCTGCAGAGATACTATTAGTGAACAGAGAAGGACCTGCAATCACCTCTGTCAAATTCTGGATGCACCAGTTGGTCGCAGGCGAGTCAGACGGATATGGATGAGACCTGGAGAACCAGTCGATGGTGGGACAACTTTGTGGAAGGAGTAGCTGATGAAAATGCGAAGCGTAAAAACTTCCATATGCCCAAAGATGCCCTTGTTGCTTTAAGTACATGCATACACAATTGAATTCCACACACTTTTGCATCACTGTATGCACACACATTTACTCCTGAAAACGTCTCATCTAAACGCGGAATAAAAAGTTAAAATGTGACGCCACTTTTGCATCTTCTGTTCAGACCGTCATCATATAAATGTAGCCAGAGTAATAATAAAGAGTTACTCAAACATGTGTGAATGAAACTAAACACAACTCCAGGTTTGTTTCTGAGGAGGTAACAACATAACGCGGCTTAAAGCTCACAAGAGTCAATCTCCACTTCCTGTATTACCACGTGACATTACAACATGGAACAAAGTGTTTTCTGTTTGAGAGAAGAACTCAGTCTAAACTTGCAGGGTTTGTGTGTTAAACATGTGTGAATGAAGTGTGTAAATCCATGGCAAAGGAGAAATTCAATTCGTCAACTGGGCAAAACAAAAACATGGGCTCTGGACCTGTTAGTGACACTGGGACTGCTCCAAGATGGCTGATTGGAATTTTTGGGGTTTTGTGTGTTTTGTTTTTTCTTTCAGGTTAATATTAGTCAGGCTGGGTCCACCTAGTGCCTCCGCTTAATTTCATTTCTCTCCAGCGACTAGGTCAGGAATTGGAATACAAGATACGGAATGCAAGAACCCTGGAAGTTGTTGGAAACCAATCAGCTGTAAGCTGTGAAGTCATGACGTCAAACTGTCTGGTCCCTTTTGTGGAACAGCACAACAGTAAACAAAGAGGTTGAGATAAATGTAGATGAAGACAGACATCATGTCTGCTTTGTTTGCTGATGTTCCGGCAATTACTTGGACACCACTGAGTGTTCCAGTGCATTACATACGTCATGACCAAATAGCAGCGATTGTTAAAGAAAAAAAAAAACGAGGTCAGACGGCTTCCTCGAAGTGAAACCAGCTGATGAATCAGGCTAGGTTAATATGGCCTATACAAGCAAAGTCATTTCTGTCTGCTTCTGGCTGGGTGATACAACAATAGAAAATCAAACTGATTGTGAAGAGATGGTTGTCATGGCCCTGTACTTTCTTTGTAAAGGTCCATATTACTCTATTATCTGATCTATGTTATAATATAGTTTCCTCATCACAAACAAACCTGGAGTTTTGTTTTGTTTCATTCACACCTGGGAAAGGAGAAATTCAATTTGTCAACTGGACAAAAGTTTATTTTGGTTGAATACATTTCACAGTTCATCCAGGCTGTTTCTTCAGTTGTGGTCAGACGCTGTGGACTCTGCCTGATATCTGCCTGCAGGGAGGAGCTGTACTGTACTGTAACAAAGAGGTTCATTTGGTCTTCTGATCATTGATGTTATTAGGTTCTTTTTTCAGACTAAAAGGTTTGTTTTCATACCTGACAGTTTGGAATGCTCTCTAGTGATCTTCCTCAGAGTGGTCACGTGATGTTGCTGTGATGTTTCTGGTCAGCCGATTTATTCTCTGAACCTAATAACATATATGTAGTGTAGTGTAGTGATCTCCTCCCTGCAGGCAGAAGTTGTGGTCAATGTCCACCAGCGTCTGACCACAACTGAAGAAGCAGCTTGGACGTATTCAACCAAATGAAACAAAACACAACTCCAGGTCCATTTGTGATGAGGAAACAACATTATAACGTAGATCAGATAATAGTGTAATATGGGCCTTTACAAAGAAAGTACAGGGCCATGACAACCATCTCTTCACAATCACAGTTTGATTTTCTATTGTTGTATCACCCAGCCAGAAGCAGACAGAAATTACTTCGCTTGTATAGGCCATATTAACCTGAAAGAAAAAAACTAAACACACAAAACCCCACAAAAATTCCAATCAGGCATCTTGGAGCAGTCCCAGTATCACTAACAGGTCCAGAGCCCGTGTTTAATCAGTAAACATAAACACTCCACTGAACTGCACTGTTTGTTTGGGCCGAACCGCTGCTTCCACTGGCAGCCCTGAAGCCAAACATGTTTTAGTGTGGGCCATTTCTCTTATTTACAACTAAATATACTTTAGTATGTTTAGAGGTGCTCTGTCTCGTTTGTCTTGTGTTAAAAACAAGAAAAACAGCTGTAAAAGTTATTCCTCACTTACCTTATGTAATCTGACTCTACTAATTAATCATAGTGATGAGTTTATAAGTTGCTATGACAGTAAAACTAACAGCAACTACTATGTTTAGGTGCACTTCCTGCTGCTTCCTAATTAGATGCAGACAGTACACAGCAGACATATTTGACCTCAAGAGATGCTTATATAATATTTCTATACTGGGGCAAGATACAGTTTGCTCAGATGCTTGAACAAATCCAGCACAGTTGCTTCAAAATTAATCAAGTGTTGATTTTACAATTTAAAACTTTAGCTTATTATATTTGGACTTTTGCAGTTTGTGAAATGCTCCCATAGGTTTTTCCGTCCAGTGAATTCCTGTGTTTAACATGTTTGCATTTTCTATGAAAGATTAGTGTGTTCTTAGTAAATGTATATATTTAGGGAATGTTTGTGTCTAGTATAGAATTTGTAATTTGTACAGTTTTTGTATAGTCTGTCAAAGGGCTGCATAAACAGTGAAACTGGTCAGATGTGAGTAGAGTAGCCAGCAATTGTTCTCAAGTACAGTACTATTGCTTCAAAGTACTGCTCAAAGTATGACTGTAATTGGGAAAAGTACTGTAGTAATTTATATATAATAATTTATATATAATAATAATAACTAAATAATAATTAACTGAAAAAGACGGCTGCACAATATAGTGGAAAAATGCAAATATTGCAATACTGGCTTTCACAGTAATACTTACTGTAAGAAAATACGTATATGGCATTAACAGAACATTTTGATCTGACAGAAATGTTTTTGAAAGTAAAATAATAAAAAAAATACGATTTTTTCATCTAATTTTGCTTTGTTTTGGTCTTGGTTTAATGTTTAGTGTTACATTTTATTTTGACACAGACCTGTAAATTAAGGCGTGCAACTTTTCTCTCAAGTAAATTTAAGAAACATAAGTAGGCTTATTGTGTCAAAATGTTGTTGTGGAAAATGATGTATCTCTTGAAAAATAATAATCCATTTGCAAAGTCTGGTGAGTTTATGAAATACAAAAACATGTTTTTTCTTGTGGCAGTAGATATGGACATGGCCTGAGCCTGCCCTGGCCACAGACCAGCATGTGTTTGACAAGTATTCCATCAAAAAACATGTCCAGATGACAGTATTGAATTACTCCTTTGCTGTTTTCACAGCCATGAGTTCATCAACTTTGACACTTGAGGACAGGTAAAACAACAAAGGAGTTTTCCTGTGGGATCCAGTGGACAGAGCCTGTGGAGTCTTCACACATGTGCATGTGTTCATGTGTTCATGTGTGCATGTGTGCTTTGGGTCTCAGCACAAATCACATTCATTTATACAAAGACACTGACAGAAATATTTTCATCACAATATAAATAGTCACACATTTCCATCACAATAATCATTATTGCAAAGTTATAGAATATTCAGAATTTCATGCAGGCCTCGCCCAGCAGTATTTGCCCAAGGAGAGAGAGTACACAGTGGAAGAGTACTGCGTTTAGTATGTAGAGCCTGTATTTAGCCTGGGAATAATTGTGTGTGGAGCTGTAGGGCCATCTCTCTGGAGCTTTTGACCCTGAGTGAAGCTAATCGCGAGCTGACTCTCCTCCTGCGGAGATGTCATTTATTTAAAAGGGTCAGACGGCTACGCTAGGCATGTTTTAAACATTAGCCCACATCATAAGGTACACACAGGAGCACAGCTCAAACACTCAGCAGACACAGGGCGCCGGTTTACACTGAGCACAGGTCCTCTTCTCAAAATCACCTTCTTATACTGTGTGTCCTATGTACGAAAAATAGACTCATGTGAGCTTTACGTCATGTAAGAATGTTGTTACCTCATCAAAGCAGACCTGGAGTTGTGTTTTGTTTTATTCACACACATTTGAGTAATCCTGCATTATGAGGCTACGTTTATATGATGACGGTCTGAACAGAAGACGCAAAAGTGGCGACGCATTTTCACTTTTTACTCTGAGATTAGACTAGCTTTTTTCGGGAGGAAATCTGCGTGTATACAGTGATGCGAAAGTGTGTTGAATTGGATTGTGTATGCATGCCAGGCGGCTAGGTGGTGACACTAGGTGGAGATGTATGTGATGTAAACGTGTATGCGCTGTGAGCAGATCTGACGAGAGTTTTGAGTCTTGGGCAGTGTAGACGGAAACGCAACGGTGGAGCGTATTCAACTTTTCCACTCTGAAAGGTGGTTTCAGATTTTTGTGTTTTTAAGACCAAAAAACACTGTCACTGTCTAAATGAAAGGCATTCCCAATAAAATAATTTCTTGTTTTTACCTGCAAGCATTCTCATGTAAACAGACCCTTAGTCTGTTTACATCTCGAAAGATCCAAATGCTCTGTTCCACCTTGTGATGTCATGAAGCAGTAGTTTTCAAGTTATCTTTTATTTTTAGTTCAGTAGAATGAGGCAATTCCAGGGCTTAAATCATCCAAATGATTTTAGACTACATTTACACTAAAATGAATCCGTGTATCACCATATCACTGTATCGGAAACGGTTTGCGTCCAGACACGTCGTTTCTGTGTCCGCAACCCTTCTCTATCCACACAGCTTTGAGCACATTTGTTTATGTTTTACAGAAACAAACGTAAAACTGCATGGCTAATTTGCATAAACTGAGTGCTCAAAAAACTGCTCGCTAGTGTGCACTGATGCAGTTCAGCTTCTGTCGGACTAAAGGACACGACTCAGTGGAATATGAGTGTTCTTTCTGTGACAGAGGGGTGTTCTGCTGATGGTGAGTCTGTTCTGTGCTTCTATCATGTTGGAGATGGTTCATGTGAAACTTTTCAGAGATTATACGTCTGCAGGTCATACACATAGACTGTATATATGAATGGACATGCGCTGAATTACTTCACGGTGCATAGACCTACATGAGTGTATCAGTGTTTTCAGGCGTCCACACAGTGCCGGATCAGATCTGTACTCAGATGAATTCATGGGAGCTGACGGCACCAGATCGTTCCGTCTCTGGAGCCGTTTTCAGTCAGATTAGTGTGGATGAACACTGCATCCACAATGAAAAAGATTCAAATACATACTAGTGTGGACGGGGCCTTAGTGCTTGTTTATGCAGTTATGCAGATGACACTCAGATCTACGTCTCTCTGGCAGCAGGAGACTATGGACCAGTGGAGTCACTTGGTCATTGCATCCAACAGATCAGTGTGTGGATGCAAAACAACTTTCTCCAGCTCAACTCTGACAAGACTGAAGTCATAGTGTTTGGTCCACAGAAACAAAGGGACAGTGTCAGCATCACCTCCAGTCTCTCTCTCTAAAACCTTCAAATCAGGCAAGAAATCTAGGGGTAATAATGGACTCAGACTTGAACTTTAACAGCCACATCAAATCAATAACATCTGCAGCCTTTTACCATCTAAAAAACAGAGCAAAAATCAAAGGTTTACTGTCTAAATCAGACTTGGAGAAACTTATCCATGCGTTTGTCTCCAGTAGGTTAGATACTGTAATGTTCTGCTCACTGGTCTCTCCAAACGAGCTGTGAGACGCTGCAGAACATCCAGAACGCTGCAGCTCGGGTCCTTACTCGAACTAGGAAGTACGAGCACATAAGTCCTGTGCTCAGGTCTCTGCACTGGCTTCCTGTGGCTCAGAGAATAGACTTTAAAGCAGCTCTGCTTTGTACAAGTCTCTCCATGGCCGAGCACCAAAGTCCATCTGTGACATGTTAGTGTCATATGAACCATCTCACACTCTGAGGACCTCAGGGACCGGCCTCCTGCTGGTGCCCAGAGTCACGACTAAACAAGGGGAGTCAGAGTTTCAGGTTCATGCAGCTAAAACCTGGAACAGTCTGAACATGTGAGACAGACTCTTCTGTGACGCTGTTTAAATCCAGACTCAAAACATTTCTGTTTAACTGTGCAAATAACTGAAAGGTTTTCATTCCGCACTCTTCTCTCCAATTTATGTCTCTCTTTTTTAATTTTAATCTTCATGATTATTTATGTTTTGATTTGTTTTTATTATGATTTTAATGTATTTCTTATTCTGTAAAGCACTTTGAATTACTTTGTGTACGAATTGTGCTATACAAATAAACTTGCCTTGCCTTGCTTGTGTATGGAGTTTAAAAACACAGTAGTACAGAACGTTTTCTCTTTGATAAAAGTGCATTTGTTGAAGTAGTTTCTTAGGTGCACTGTGTACCTTTTCTGAAGAAGCAATTGCCACATTACGGATCTTTACGTAATACTCCAAAAACCCCTCGTCTGTGAGTCGGGTCCCTGTAACGTGTCCTGATGGTGACACATTCTTGTTTCCATGGAGACAGATATGTTGAATGCCACATAGGAACTAATCATGGAGACAAAAATAAGTTTTCAAAGATAATTAACCTATAGCAAACTGAACATTTTTCAAAAGAACAAAGTTAGAGGGAAGATTAGTAGCTTCACAAATTGCACCAACAGCCAAACAAAACAAAAAATCATCAGACTCTTTCTCCCTCACACGGAGGAAACCAAAGGGTGCGTTTTGACTGGAGGCGCCCTGCATGTAGTTCAGCTTTAAAGCCTTCCCTGATCAAACGCTGCTTTTGGGTTCTGTCTCTGTCTTTCATATGAGGAACGCCAGCGCAGTCTGCTCATATTATTGCACTGTAGTTTGTCTCTCGTTAGCTTCCTCTGGCTGCAAATACAAAATGGTTTCACTTTTGGCTCGCAAATGAATCCCGGGCAAAACTCCACCAGACAAAGTGTACAGAGATGAGATGAAGGCAAATACCAGACAGATCCAAGGGGCTGTTTAGGGCAGATTTCTTCCTCTCCCCTAATGCAACGCTCATTTGAATATGATTGGTTAAATGGTGTATGAGAAGACCACAGGCGTGCAATAGAAGACACGATTCGGACAGCTACGTTAAAGGTACAGTATGTAACTTTATGGAAGTGGAAAGTCAACTGTATGATTCTATGGAAACAGAATGTTAAAACTAGGGCTGGGTATCATTAAGAAGTTGCCGATACGATACATACCTCGATACACAGGCCACGATACGATACATATCTCGATACACTGATACATTTCAAATCGATTCAATACGTCTAAATCATGGCTGTGATACTAAAAGTCTTTGTTAAACCACTTCTTGTGCAAAGTTCATATGAAACACAAATATTTTAATCATCAAAACAGTGAAAATGTCAAATGTGTCGCATAAATGAGTTTCCTTTCACTCCACAAGCCACAAAACTGTAGCACTGTAACAAAATAATTTAATAAAACACACGTAAAAATACTCTTGCTGATATATTGATACAATAGCCCTTGATATCGATACTGTATCATCACATTAAACGATACGATATATCGATATTCCGATATTTCTGCACACCCCTAGTTAAAACTATACTTCAGACCAACTGCCATGGACACAGATGTATGCCAGTCCCAGGATTATAGCCAAAGGAACATTTCCAATGAAACAAAGAAAAGAGGCTCTCCTCCAGACTACATAAGAGTCAGGTTTGTGGAGATGCAAGCCTGCTCAGTAAGGATTAAGGGGGCTAGTTTTTCATTGCAATAAACAAAACCAAACTTCCAACTTCCAACTGACTTTACATTGAAAAACTGTCTTCCCTCTCTCTGTAACTGCAGGGGTGTAATGGTCCATGTATTCGTGCCGAACTGTTTCAGTACGGGATGTTCGGTTTGGTGCGGCGCTGTGCATGAGTCAATTCGCGCAATTTGTGTGTTTTTACATTCTACCACTACACGTGCAGCTACACGGAGGCTCGGCTCTTTAACATTCATGTGAGAACTCGTCCGTGATTGGGGCAATGTTTCCTGCAGCGCTTCATAGGCCGCCTTGACAACAACTGCCCCCCGCCTTGACTACGTCCCTCCAAACCACATGAATCCTACAGCTGTCGCACCACGGTCCTCACTTGTGCCTTTCATCAGCACAGAATCCCCTTCCCCAGATAACTGTCCAGACAATCTGTACAAGTTTGTTTTTCTGGCCAAAAATATGAAGACTGAGTAAAAGTTCATGCTGGAACTGTTAGTGCTGCCCTTTACTTTTTGAAAAGTTTTGTGTACTGTTCACAAGGAATTTATTTATTATTATATTTCATACATTTGTTGTTTATTTGAGAATATTTTATTTAACTTATTAGTTTTACCAAGCAGCACTTCGCATTGATTTAATTTTCCTATTTGTATAATATTTAAACAAATTGTTGTTTTAATAAAAACACATATAAACAACAAGCAAATGGTTTTGAATTTTGTTCCCAATTAACCAAACCGTATCCTCAAAACCGAGGTACATACCGAACCATGATTTTTGTGTACCATTACACCGCTAGTTATACCCCCGCTGCTGTGAGCCTCATTTTGGTCTTAAAAATGTTCGTATTAACCCGCTCTACATGCTCCTGGTGTTTTTATTTTGCTATTTTATCTGTAAATAAATTCCTTATCCTAATATGGAACTCTGCTCCAAATTCTACCCTATAACCGGCCTTGATGAGCTTCATTTGACTGGAGCTGTACACTATGGGAGACGTCATGCTCAGTTAGTTCACTTCTTTAAACAGTCTGTGGTTCAGCGACGCAAAATGAAAGTAAAATTCTCACAAATATCAAAAATATGCCTGTGTGCGTGTTGTTTGTGTGTGTGTGCATGTTGTTTGTATGTGTGTGTGTGTGTGTGTGTGTGTGTGCATGTGTGTGTGCGTGGTAGTGAGGACACATCAAAGACTTCTAAAATCTGGGTTTTGCCGCTGACTCATTTCTTCAGTCTGCTTTAGATGGTCCCCTCACCTCGGGGCATCTGGCTCAAGGCAACAGACGCTCACATGAAATCAGCCCAAGCAGCCAGTGGTTTGTCATTAAAAACAGAATGTGTTTAAAGGCCCTGTACACCATTTTTTCACATTATAAACATAGACTGTGTAAGGAAGTGGAAGAAGTGAGTGTGATGTCACCCATAGTGTTCAGCTCCAGTCAAATGAAGCTCATCGAGGCTGAAGTTACAAGAGCAGATTTAGAGCAGAGTTCCATATTAGGAACAGGAATTTATTAACAGACAAAATAGCAAAATAAAAACACCAGGATCATGTAGAGCAGGTTAATACAAACATTTTAAAATCTAAATGATGAGTTACAGAGACTTTATTTTCTTTTTTAAATGCCCTATATTACACAAAATGTGCTCATATGATCCTTAGTCCATGTTAGAATGTTGTTTCCTCATCACAAACAGACCTGGAGCTGTGTTTTGTTTCATTCACACGTTTGAGTACCATATTTTTCGGACTATACGTCGCACTTTTTTCATGGTTTGGGTGGTCCTGTGACTTATACTCATGTGCATCATATATATTAAAATATATAATTTCACAGGTTCGTTCTTTTCATACTGACAGCTTAGTCTTGTGTGTCAGTATCTGCTACTGCTGTTACTCCTTTACCACTGTCACTTCGCTCTACTGCACATGTCTCCTGCAGAAAAAGCCGCTGTCCTGCTGCAAATAGTGAAATCTGCATCTGAAAATGTTAATCGAGCAGCAGAAAGAAAGTTTGGAGTGAGCGAGAAACTTGTGAGGGACTGGAGAAAAGTGAAGGATACTGCAATGAAGAAAACAAAAAAGTTAATCGTGGGCTAAAAGCTAGATTTAGTTAGAGTTGGCGGAGTTGTTCAGAAGTGACACCGAGGATGAAGAACTGAATGGATTTGGAGTGAGATGGAGAGTTTGGTAAACTTGTTCTGTTCTGTTGTTTATGTTATAGTTTATCTGAAGAACTGTTCATATGTGACGTTAACAGTCTGTTGTTCTCTCTTCTATTGTTATTACTACAACTTGACTTTCAGCAGGAAATTGATTGATTGATAGCATTTATATAGCGCCTTTGAAGATACCCAAAGCGCTTTACAGTTCATTATTCAGTCACTCCACATTCAGTGGTGGTAAGCTACTCTTGTAGCCACAGCTGCCCTGGGGCAGACTGACAGAAGCGAGGCTGCCAATCTGCGCCATTGGCCCCTCCGACCACCACCATCACTCAACGACACACCACTTTCATACTAGGCAATGTGGGTGAAGTGTCCTGCCTAAGGACACAATGACAGTTTTTGCCACTGGCGCCCCCCTGTGGCACCTGGAATTCCTAGTGGTCTCCCATCCAAGTACTACCCCGGCCCAGCCTGCTTAGCTTCTGAGATCTGACGGGATCAGGCTTTGACAAGCCGGTATGGCCAGATAAACGGCGGTTCCTGGTCTCTGATTTTATAAAATACATTTCCCCCAAAATTCGACTTACATATGTTTTTTTTCTTCTTCAGTATGAATTTTTTGGTTGGTGCGACTTATACGCCAGAGTGATTTATAATCCGAAAAATACGGTAATCCTGGTTTATTAATAAGTCTACATCTCCAAAGCTCAAAATGTTCTGTTTTCAAGTTAACAGCTCCTTTTATCTTTTGTTCAGTGGAGTTCGGCAATTAGAGGGTTGAAATCATCCAAATGATTCTAGTGAAGGCGTATGGAGTTTAAAAACACAGTGGAGCACTTCCTGCATTACCACATGACATCACAAGGTGGAACAGAGTGTTTATTGTTTGCGAGAAGAACTCAGCCTAAATCTGCAGGGTTTGTGTGTTAAACATGTGTAAATGAAACAAAACACAACTCCAGGTTTTTAATGTAAAATCAATTGGATCAAAACAGAAATCACGAGTATCTTCCATCACTCAGAGACATCTCCACAGTGACTAATGTCAGACCTGGAGCCTGTATGTGCTTTCTATGTCCTCAGTATATATTACCTGTGATGGAGGGCTGTTCAGATGGAAAAAGAGCCTTGATTATGTTCTAATTGGACACACAGGAGCACCATTAGCTGTGTGATGTATGTGACAGTGTGAGACGAGCTGCACAAAGACTCTCCTCTCTCCAATAAAAAGGCCATTTCATTAACCTCCAGGCAATGAGACATGAAACGAGATCTGGACTTTAAGACCGACAGAACTGGAACGCTTTCAAAATATCTGCAGTGCCGGTTTCGCTGACAAAGTTATGTTAGTGAGGATGATTTGATCGCTTTGCCCGGGATGTTCCGCAATATGGCATTAAACTTCTCCATGGAGACAGAAGGTGACGGCACTATAGGTCAAGAGGTCAGATCTGATAGGAGGTTTGTAAGGCAATAAAACACCTGGAACTGAATAAATGAATAAGACAGTTTAATGGCAAACAGCGGAACATTCCAGGTAATGCAATAATATCTCCATGGAGACAAGCCACTATTGACACGTGGAGTTATGGTCAGATCTGTGGAGAGGCAAGCAACAGTAGGAATGCATGTTATTTAAGGCAATAAAAACACCTGGAATTGAATAAATGTAAGATAGATAAGTTTAATGTCATGCTGTGGAACATTCCAGATAAAGTAATAACATCTCCATGGAGACAAAAGTAGTTCACCCTCCACAAGAAAAGTGACATACTGCATATAAGTTACGACTTGTATCTGGGGACATTGCTTCTTATTGTCAGGGTAAATTAACTGAAGAAAGAGAAATTACTCCAATTAAACTCAAAATCTACATATCAGTGCCATGATACAACTTAAAGCCACAACATGTAACTTTTTCAAATGTATTATATTTTAATTAACTTGTTGCTGGAAAACTTGCATCCTTTCTCTGAGCGGGCTTGGATCTCCACAAACCTGACTCCAGTTTGGACAGTTCATCCTCCTGTTTGTTTCCATGGAAATATTGTTCTTTTGGCTTTAATGTTCCACAGTGTGGCATAAAGATCATCTATCTCCACTAGGGATGGGCATGATTAGTCGATTAATCGATAATTGATCATAAAGAATTTCATCGATTACGTTAAATTTAATCGACAAACCGAATGTAGGTTGTTGTGTGTAGTGTGACCAAACAGGTGTGTACATGTGTCTCTGCATCAGAAGGAGAGAGACACAAACAGTCGGTCAGTCTGAAATGTACCAAAGCACAAATGTATTTAACGATGACTTGTACAAGAAATTCCACGCTTTCCGTCGGGACAAGTGTGAGTCCATGTGCACAGTGTATAAAGCAGGAACATATGTTTCAGTGTCCAGTGGGAAAAAGTTTTACCAGGTGAGAGTCGCTCAATGTGGATGACGAGTCCCCACCTCCCTCCCCCCGTACGGTGTCCTGGTTTTGACAAACACAAATCTGGTCACACTAACCTGTATTCCACTGAGTCATGTCTTTTAATCCGACAGAAGTTGAACCGCATCAGCGACACAAGAGCTGTATTTTTTATCTTCGCTTAGTTTATGCAAATTAGCGATGTGGTTTTAAGTTTTGTTTCTGTGAGAGTTGAACAAAACTGAATTAAACACATTCTAATGTCAAACGGGCTGATGTGGCTCTAGAGTGGTTACGGTTTATATGTCGTAAAGTTGAATTTATTTATGCAGATTAGTAGTGCAGATAGTAATAATAATGATGATCATTTTAATATAAAAACGTTAATGATTAATCGATAATCGATCGTTAATTCTTCCGACGATCGATTAAGGAAATTTCATCGAATGTCCATCCCTAATCTCCACAGAGAACACTCCAAAATATGATTTCAGCTTTATTTTTGCACACAATAATGCAGGTGAAAAGCATTCTCAGAGCAGATCTCACTTGTCTCACACAAACACAGTGTGTCAGTCCATTACAGAGCACAAGTGGAACTCAAAGACATTTCTCTACATATCATAGCTGTAATCTTAACATATTACAGAGCAACATATTCAGAAAACTGCACCATTGGAATTAAGCAATTTAATAGCAGAGGGCACAAAAGAATTTGAGAAGTGTTTAGTCTTTCATACCGGACGTCCTGAAGTCATCATGATAAAGTCAGGAGTCAGAGGATGGACGGCCTGAGCCACGAGACACTTGGCTTTGCTCAGCGCTCGCTCCTCCCACAGAGAACACAGCTCTCTCAGTCTGACCCTGTCATTTTAGAGCAGATTTGAACAATGTTCTGCAATTTGTTTTTATCCTCCTATATTTTTATCCAATTTGTTTTTATCCTTCAAGGACAAGGATTGAAACCAGCAAATAAAAAGCAAAATAAGCAGACTTTCAATAAAAGAATAATAAAAATGTGTTTTGTTTACATTAAAAGAGTTCAGTTTTCAGAACAGGTACATTCTTTGGTGTTCTCATTTGACAATGGTCATGTCATGGTTAGGTCAAATTTCAATTTATTGTCCATCACGTTGCCCAGATATTTGTAATTATCGACGATTTCCACATCATCACCGTAGATGACACCGACACTAACACTGTGAGAAGCTGCATGTTGAAAATCAATCACCATGTCCTGAGTTTTGGCAATGTTCTAATCAAGTTATGTTGTCCTCACACCATTGGACAATAAATCCTTTAAAAGTGCACTGGAGAGGGTTCGCAAACTGTTTGTCTCCATGGAGATGTCGATACTTTGGTTTAAATTGTCCACAGTATGGCTTTAAAGTACTCTGTCTTACATTTATTCATCTACAGGTGTTGTTTATTGATCAAAAATATCTTTAAATAAAACTCCATTCTTACTGTATTGGGTCGTCTCTCCACAGATCTAACTTAGAATTAGTTTTTTCATGGAGATTCTTAAATTTATGGCCATACTGTGAAACATTTGAAGTACATCTCCATGGCGACAAGCAGGTTACACAGTGCACTTTTTAATAGTCTGTGTCACGTTAGAAACAAACCTGTTCTAATCCAACTTTTCGATGGATTTTCTGTCTGTATTTCTGCAGAGTGGCTCATGGAAGGAAAGAGGGAGAGAGGGTTAGAGAGAGAAAAGAGAAGAACAGATACAGGGAGAGAAAGAGAGGGGAAAGAGGAGAGAGGGGGCGAGGAGGAGGAAAGAGAGAGGATTAGAGAGAGAAAGAGGGGGAAGAGAAGAAAGATAGAGGGATAGAGAGGGAGAAGGAGAGAGGTGGAAGAGAAGGAAGATACAGGGAGAGAAGAGAGGGGGAAGGAGGAAAATGGGGGAGAGAAGGAAGAAAGAGGGAGAGAGGGTTAGAGAAGAAGAGAGGGGGAAGAGAAGAAAGATAGAGGGAGAGAGAGGGGGAAGGAGAGAGGGAGAAGAGAAGAAAGATAGAGGGAGAGAAAGAGAGTGGAAGGAGAAGAGAGGGGGAGAGGGGTAGAGAAGGAGGAAGAGGAAAGAGGGAGAGAGGGTTAGAGAGGAAGAGAGGGGGAAGAGGGAGAAAGGGGAGAGAGGAAGGAGAAGAGGGTGAGAAGAGAAGAAAAATAGAGGGAGAGAGAGAGAGGGTTACAGAGGGAGAGAGGAGGAAGAGAAGAAAGATAGAGAGAGAGGGGGGAAGGAGAGAGGGATAGAGGAGGAGAAGGAAAGAGGGAGAGAGGGTTAGAGAGGAAGAGAGGGGGAAGAGAGGGAGAAAGGGGAGAGAAGAAGGAGGAGAAGAAAAATAGAGGAATAGAGAGAGAGGGTTACAGAGGGAGAGAGGTGGAAGAGAAGAAAGATAGAGAGAGAGGGGGGAAGGAGAGAGGGATAGAGGAGGAGAAGGAAAGAGGGAGAGAGGGTTAGAGAGGGAAAGAGGGGAAAGAGAAGAAAGATAGAGGGAGAGAGAGGGGAAGAAGAGAGGGAGAGAGGGGTAGAGGAGGAGGAAGAAAGAGGGAGAGGGTTAGAGAAGGAGAGAGGGGGAAGAGAAGAAATACAGGGAGAGGAAGAGGGGAAAGGAGGAGAGAGAGGTAGAGGAGGTAGAGGAAAGAGGGAGAGAAGAAAGACAGAGGGAGAGAGAGAAAGACAGGGGGAAGGAGGAGAGACGGACAGAGAGATGGGAAGACGGAGAGAGAGGGAGTGAAGGAGAAAAGGGAAGAAGGAGAAAGGGGAAGAAGGAGAGAGGGAGCGAGAGGAGGAGGAGAGCGAGCAAAGGGGAGGTAGGAACGAGAGGGAAGGAGGAGGAGAGAGATGGAGAGATGGAGAGGAGGAGGAGAGAGATGGAGAGATGGAGAGGAGGAGGAGAGCGCTTTCAGAGGAGACCAAGTGCACTATGCTAATTTTATCAAGAATAATCTGCTTTCAAAGTGCTCCAGACCATTTGTGTCACTCCTCTCAGCCATCGCTTTTTCCTCCACTTTTCCACTCAAACTTGTCAGATTTTCATTATTCCCGCGGAGAGTCGGAGAGGGAGCTCCGGGCCCGAACGCCACAGCTTCGGCTTCTGACGGAACAGTCCAGAAAGTTTTGTAATTTCAGAAAATCACTTCAGATTTCACTCACTGCTGTTTCCACCGTCAATTTAAGACGTGGTGGAAGAGACGCTGTTTAAAAGTGTTTGACACGCTGGACTAATTTCACTAAAACATCATTATATTTGAGACATTACGAAAATTCTTGCCTAATTTAACATTTTACTTTACTTTTAACTTTTTTTTAGGTTTACATTTTATAACGGTTACCTAGCAACTATAATGTTAACAAAGGCCAGAACTTGTTGAAATTGCACAATAGTTTTGACTAATTTGACTAATAAAATAAATGCCATAACACTTTTTTTTTTTTGTAGAGGGTCCGTCACCTTCTTGTCTCTATGGAGATGTCATTGCTCTGCCTGGAATGTTCCACAGTATGACATTACACATGACACTCTACTTGACATTTATTTAATTACAGATGGTTTTATAGACTCTTTGACTACCTTTAAACTGAAGGATCTGCGTCCAGACACGTCCTTTCTGTGTCCGCAATCCTTTTCTATCCACACAACTTCGAGCATATTTGTTTACGTTTTACAGAAACGAAACTTATAACCACATGGTTAATTTGCATAAACTAACGCTCAAAAAAACAGCTCGCTATTGCAGTTCAGCTTCTGTCGGACTAAAGGACGCTACTCAGTGGAATATGAGTGTTCTTTCTGTGACAGAGGGGTGTTCTGCTCATGGTGAGTCTGTTCTGTGTTTCTATTGCATTGGAGATGGTTCATGTTAAACTTTTCAGAGATTATACGTCTGCAGGTCGTACACACAGACCGTTTATATGAATGGACATATATTCTAGCCTCTTAGTGTTTTTGCGGTGAATTATTTTGTGGCACATAGACCTACATCGTAGGTATCAGCGAGGTATCGTAGGTATCAGCAAGTATCAGCGTTTTCAGGTGTCCACACAGTGCTGGATCAGATCTGTACTCAAATGAAATCGTGGGAGCTGGAGGTACCAGAACACTGGGGCCGTTTTCAATCTGATTAGTGTAGATGAACACTGCATCCGCAACAAAAATGACTCGAATACATACTAGTGTGGACGGGGCCTTTTGAAAATTTGTAACCAAAACCATTCTAAATTCCAGAATGGAGGCAACTGGAGGCAAAATGAAGTGGACCATAATGTGATTTTAATGGGAAAACTGGGATTAACTTCAGAATATCACAAATTATGAAAAATCAAGAACAATTTGGAAAATGAAAACCACTCAGCAGAGCCCAGTCTAAAAACATTTACAATTGTGTTTTACATGATTTGTTTATTTTATGATAACCACTAAGTATTTTTACAAAGGCAAAGCCCACATTCTGAGGTTTTACTTGACAAATCTTTACAGAAATTTTGAGCCCACAACAGTTTTTCACTTCATCTACAAATATATTACACATTTTATCATAAATTATACTTTTTGTGAAGCCCAAATATTATTTCAGGGTTAGATAACTGTATTTTTTGCATCTTTTGCAACAGAAAAGCAAAGTAGATATGATTTGCACCTTGAACATTCTAAATTGTTGTTTATTTTTTGCTATAATGTCATAAAACCATTAGTATTTAGCAGAGGTGGGACCAAGTCATTGTTTGGAGGTCTGAAGTAAGTCTCAAGTCTTTGACCTCAAGTCTCAAGTCAAATACAGGCAAGTCCAAATTGAGTCTCGAGTCACTGGCTCATAAATCCAAGTCAAGTCCAAGTCATCTGCTTTGAGCTTCAAGTCATTTCAAGTCTTTAAACTAAAGCACCAAATATAGTTTAGATTTTTGCAATTTAAGACTTTAAAGATAAATTGTACTTAAAAAATCATGTTATATTTATATTTGAGTATTTATATAAGAGTTGTAGAAAAAAAAAAAAATTTTTCCTTTTTAAATGTGTTCACAAGATCTTAATGTGAATCACTGCGAGTCCGAGTCAAGTCCCAAGTTACTGACCTTCAAGTCCAAGTCGAGTCCCAAGTCTTAGTCCATTTTATCAAGTCAAGCCTCAAGTCCTAAAAATAGTGACTCAAACCTGACTTGAGTCATGACTTGCAAGTCTCCACCTCTGGTATTTCAGTCTGCTCCTCAGTTAATCATTGTAAATATATTATGTCAGCTTCACTTTGCCTCCACTCCAGGATTTTAAACATTCTGAAGACACAAGACTTGAAAGGGTCTGTAGCTCAAAAACACCTAGAAAAACCTGTATTCTGACTGTGAGCGGGGTCGCCTCTCCACAGATCTGACCTGTAACTTGGTCTGGTTTGGTCTCCATGAAGATAGAAAGATTTAACACCATACTGTGGAACATTCCAGACAAAGCAATAACATCTCCATGGAGAAAAGCATTTCATGGACCCTCCACTAGAAAAGTTACACAATGCACCTTTAAAGCAGGTTTCAACTGACAAAAATCTGTCTCAAGATTTTATATGGATTTTCAGTGTTGATAAAATCAATGGAGAGATTCTATTTTAAACTCCTGTATTTATTTTTCCTTCATTAATGTTTCCTTCAACTGCAAATTTCAAACATAAAACTCCCAGTGAATCATTTTAGATTTGACTCACTGGAATTTAAACTGTCAATTTAAGATGTCAGAGAAGAAAAGCTGAACCAAGACAGTGATTAAACAGTATTACAAAATGAAAATTAATAAATTGCCATGTTATTATTCTTTCACTTCACAAATAAGTCTCAAGGATCCCGGCGTAATGAGGCCGTCTTATTCTCAAATGGTTTTAATCCAACAATTAAAACCAAGCGCCAACAAAACCAGGTAAGTACTGACTAACTCTATAATTACCTGTGCTGATTCTGACTATTAAGATGTAGCGGTAATTAAAGCCACAGTGCGGAACTTTTTAGTCAAATAAGTAGACTGTAATATTTGTTTTCCATTTTTGGTTGTTTTTTGCGCTCAAAAACAGTCTCCTCACTCGCAGTGGCATCTGAACAAACATGACTCGTATTTGGCTTGTGAAGGACCTCCTACCGCTTGTTGCCATGGAGACGTTGTTCCACAGTATGGCATAAAACGTATCTATCTCCATGAAGAATGTTCCAAAGTGTGGTTTTAACGGAACTATTACCATGGAATAAAACAGGTGACATAATACCTCCACACTGCAAAAACTCAAATATTTAAGTTAAGATGACTTGAATTAAGAAAGTTTTATCTTGATTTGAGTAAATTTCACTTGACAAGTACAATTATCTTAGCCTGATTCATCAGACAAGATGAAACCTCGCAGCATTAGGATTCGTTCGCTCGACGGTAGGCAGGTACTTTTTTAAATTTAACCAATCGCTGCTATTTGGTCGTGATGTATGTTATGCAACGCTAACGGGGTTAACTGGTATATTAAGCTTTTCTCAAATCCCATAGGAAGAAGGACAATAACGTCTTTCCCCTTGATAAAATTCACCAAACATTCTCTTTGTTCCGGCTTTAAATCCTCAATCTCGGGAATCGTTGCCAACACAGAATGTCTGGCTCTTCACTGATTGGCTGGTGCCCGAACCAGCACTTCTGAGGTTTTTGCAAACAGTCTAGTGTATTCCGATTTTTGACCTAATCGCTGGAGAGAAATTAAATTAAGTGGAGACACTAGATGGCGCCAGCCCGGCTACAATTATCTACCAACAGAAGAAGACTTTTTGTACTAAAAATATAAAAATACATCTTGCTAAACTTAAACATGGTCCATCAAATGCTTTTCTCGATGGAGATGATATTGCTTTGTATGGAATGTTTCACAGTATGGTATTAAACCTTTCTATCGTCATGGAGTCCAAACCAGACTAAGTTACAGGTCAGATCTGTGGAGAGGCGACCCCGCTCACAGTCAGAATGTCTGTTTTTAGGTATTTTTGAGTGTTAAAACCACCTGTAATTGAATAAATGTAAGGTAGAGATGTTTAATGTCATACTGTGGAACATTCTAGGCAGAACAACGACATGTCCATAGAGACAAGCGGGTGATAGACCTCCAACCAAAAAGTTACATAGTGCACTTTTAAGATAAAAAAAACAACACATTTTTGCACTTATAATAAGAAACAAAATCAAATGTTGCCTGAATGAAGAGAAACACATCGAATCCATTGATTGTTTTATTTTTCAAGTTGAATCGACTAAAATAAAGTTAAATGTTCTTAATTTAAGTCATTTGAACTTACCTAGATATTGCTTTTTGCCGTGCAGAAAGTTACATACTGTATCTTTAAATTTAAAAAAAGTCCAAAAGTATATTAAAGGGCACATATTAGACTATTTTCAGATCTGTTGTAATATTATTTCCTTATCATAAACAGACCTGGAGCTGTGTTTTCTTTCATTCACACAAACCCTCATTTCTTCACTCAAACTGAAAACAATCTGTTCCACCTTGTGATGTCATTTGGTGATACAGGAAGTGCTCCACTGTGTTTTGAAATTCACCTTCAGTAGAATCATTTGGATAATTTCAGCTCTGGAATTATAAATCTCTGTTGAATTAAAGATTAAAAAATAAAAAATAAATAGCTGTTAACTTGAAAACGGCAGAGCATTTTAAGCTTTGGGGATGTAAACAGACTGATAATAAAGGATGACTCATGTGTGTGAATGAAACAAAACACAACTCCACATATGTTTTTAAGAGAGTAACAGGCATTGTAACATGGTTTAAAGCTCACAGGAATCCATTCTGTGTAATAAAATAGGAGCTTTAAAAATCTACAGTAATAAAGTGCAGAGTAAATTGCGTGTAATATTTCTTGGTCTCAGATGAGCAGTATAAACAGAGCTGTGGCACCTGTCCACTTGTTGAACAGCTGAATAATTGGCTTTGGCCCGAAAACAAAAACAGCCCTCAGTCTGCACGAGGAGCTCTCCACGTCTAATGAAGGCGCAGTGTCATTGTGGAGGAGTGTAATCTTTATTCAGAGAGAGGCGCCGCAAAGGCTTATGGGTAATGTAGTCTTTCTGTGATAGACCCTCGAAGACTCCACTGACAGCAGGGGTCAGGCAGGGTGACGGTGATTTTTACTGATTTTCTGTCAGTAGAAACGCAATATTGTCTTTTTGGCTCACATGGTCATTTGGTGATTCGTTTTTTTTTATGTTTTAATTTAAAAGTCCTATATTACGCAAAACTGACTCTTGTTTATGTACGTACACATTTATGTAATCCTGCGTTATTAGTCTGTCTACATCTCCAAAGCTCTAAATGCTCTGTTCCACTTTGTGATGTCATGAAGCTGTAGTTTTAAAGTTAACAGCTCCTTTTACTTTCTGTTTTGGCCCTGTCACACGTTGACAATTTAGCCAAGGTATGCCGATGTACCAGAATTTCCCTAAAACGCTTACATAGGCTCACGTTTCGTCGCCTATAGAAAGACTGCCGCTCGACGTTTCATAACTGCACTAGACATCGCAGTAGCAACATTAATCAGTGTCATGCTGAAGACAACTGCGGACCATGAAGTCTGGAGGAGTACTGATGGTTTCCCCATTTTCAAATACAAATTTCCCTACACTCCGCCAATACGCCATTCTACGGTAGCTATAAGTTACAAACACGTTCAGTAAGTTCTGTTTTCGTTGGAACATGTCAAATACATCTGCGTATGTCAATATGCGTTGGAGGTAAGTTCAATATAAGTTACACATCGGTTCAAAGCACATTATTCATAAGTTATGGGGATGCTAGACATGATCTCAAAGTATTTGGACTTATGAGTAACTTATAATTAACGTGTGTGAACGTGTGTCAACAATCGCAAACCTTATTTACAACTTAATTCCCATGTATGCAGGACGTATAAGCACATGCTGACATACATCAAGACATTTTCAGCATGCTCAAAGTTTTTGCCGTATATCGACGTATGCCAGTGTGCTTCAGCGTGCTCTTAACGTATACAAAACTTACCTATAACTTATCTGACGTACACCAGCGTATTGGTCAAATTTTTAAGTAGAAAAAGGAAATTCCAGGGAGGAATTTATCCAAATGATTCTAGTGAAGGTATATGGAGTTTAAAAACACAGTGGAGGACTTCCTGTATGACCACATGACATCACAAGGTGGAACAGACAGAGAAGAGAAGAACTCATCTTAAATATGCAGGATTTGTGAGTTAAAAGTGTTTGAATGAAACAAAATACAACTCCAGGCACTGCAAATTTCTCTGATCTGTCCTAGATTTTAAAAATTACATCAGGTTATTCATCTTGTTTTTAGATTTATAATCTACTTACTAGTTCTGAGAAAATTGTTAGGGGTGTAACAATAACTGAAATATCGTGATATTGTGTCATCAAAAGTCTCACAATAATATCGGATAATATCTTATTGTGTAAAGGAATTTGAATTACTTTGTGTATGAATTGAACAATACAAATAAACTTGCCTTCCCTTATTGTAAGAGAATTTAAGTAATTTAATCTTGATTTACAAAAGCTATATTTACACCATAATCTTCACTTGGCATACCATTGGCACACCGCTATCTACACTGTGGCATATTGCTGTCTAACTGGTGTCTACTGGACTTCATAGACTCACCACTTGCTTTAAAAAGCTCCTCCTCCGGAAGCAGAGTCAAGGGTCTTGAACACTCAAAGATCATACAATGTTCACTTCTGAAATGATACTATGTTGGTAATGTATGGTAAATAAACTTCTCTTGCATAAGACATCCAGTTGGTCTCCAGCCTTTTACTTCCACCCTTTCTTGGACAAGCTGAAAACGTCGACAACACTTACCATGGTGCAGCAATAGCTTAAAAAACAGAGGGAACTACATAGACCATGATCCTTTGCTGTTTCAGTGCAGACAACATGAATAAATAACTGTTATTAAGCACTTTTAAATTAAAATTCTTCATATTATAATAGAACCAAAGGCTTTTCAAGGCTTCCCCATGGCTTTTAAAATGGAAATTCACAGTTTTGTAAGCCTCCAAAAAATATTGCAATAAATATCGAACTGTGAGATGCATATTTTGATATCGTTACATCCCTAAAAGATCTGTCCATGCAGCAAGATAATTTCACTACTTTTAGGTCATTTTCTGATAGATTTAAGTGTTTATATCTTAAGCTTCTTTTGCAGTAGGTCTGTTTGTGATGAGGAAACTATGTGAAAAAGTAGATCAGAAAATAGAGTAATATGGGCCCTTTAAAGATGCATTGTGTAACTTTTCTGGTGGTGGGTTTGTCAAATGCTTTTCTCCATGGAGATGTTATTGTTTTGTATGACATTAAACCTTTCTATCTTCATGGAGACCAAATCAGACCAAGTTACAGGTCAGGTCTATGGAAAGGTGACCCCGCTCACAGTCAGAATACATGTTTTTCTGGGTATTTTTGAGCTATAAAACCACCTGTAATTGAATAAATGTAAGGTCGAGCTGCTTAATGTCACACTGTGGAACGTTCTAGGCAGAGCAGTGGTGTATCCATAGAAACAAGCAGCCCAACCCAAAAGAACCCCAACCAAAAAGTTACACAGTACACCTTTAATGTTACCTGAAGTGCGTTGAAGATTTATAGATGTTTTAATAGATTTTTTTATTGACATTCATTCAGATACATTCTCCACAAGTCCAGCAGAACACAAACAAACCCAGACGTTCCACTGGGGTTAACGCTGTTGACTCCCGCGATTATAAACATACTGCATGCATAAATCATCTCTACATCACGGATCCTTAGAATAATTTGTTCACCGTAATCTAATCTAATCCATTTACATTTAATTAGCGCCTGCTTTAATCTCCTGCCCATATATAATTCACAAACCACTTTGCTCAGAAATGGCTGCAGAGACAGATTGAGGAGAAAGTGTTGCGCGTTCACCAGATAACTCAGGGGCTTTGGAGAGAATCAGGCTTTAGAAATGGCACGAAAATTGGACAATCTGGCTGTGAAATCTGTTTAGCTCCGGTACCAAGATAACACACGCTCCATACGAGATGAGCAGGACAGCAGCTAAAGGACAATCCAAGAACACGCAGCACATTCAAATGCACGCTGCCATCGCTGTAGGTGGTTATGCAAAACACCTAAATAGAGTAATTTTTAATACAGATTCTGTTGGTAGCCGTGAACGAATTATTTGCATATTTGTCAAATTATAACTACAGAGAAAAAGAATACAAGCTTCCTGTTTCAATTTAATCGGTTTGCAGTGGTTTTAAGTTATTTCATCACAATGAGCTTAATGTATTTTTCGGACTAAAAGGTGCACCGGATTATGAGGCGCAATATCAATAATGCTGAATTCTCTCGTCTATTTTCATACATAAGGTGCTCTGGATTATAAGGTGCATTAACTGAAACAAACGGACAACACTTGAGACTGATCCTGAGTCCAGGCGTCCACGATCCATAGGCAGACATAATTTGTCCAGTGTCGCCTCTCTGTCTCGATGAATGTGTATTAAGAATGTGAATGTTTTTTTTTTTATTTCCCATGAGGAAGACTCAAATATACATTGAGTAATAATGTGTTTAATGCAGCTTTGCACACATTTGTTTATGTTTTACAGAAATGAAACTTAAAAGCACATTTGCATAAACTATAAGTGCTGAAAACAACAGCTCACTCCTTGTGCTGCTGATGGGGTTCAGCTTCTGTCAGACTAAAGGACATGATGCCACAGAAAATGAGTGTTCTCTCTGTGACAGAGGATATGCTGCTGATGGTGAGTCTGTTTTGTGCTTGTCACACTGGAAATGGTTCGTGTGAAACATTTCAGGGATTATACGTCTGCAGGTCATACACATAGACTGTATATATGAATGGACAAATATTCTGTGTAGCATTTCTTTGATGACATAAATGCCGATGCAGAACTACACTTCGCCCTTTACTCTGCAAGGCTCCTGACTACTGTAGCCGTAATGCTTCGACAATTCATCAAGTGGTGCTGCTTTGTAGCTTACCAAAGTCGAACTAAAACATTCTGACAGATTTACTGAGCTCTGTGTACCACATAAAATCGGTTCGAGGTCAGTAAGCACAACCAGAATTAATACATAAGGTGCACTGAATTATAAGGCGTACTGTAGATTTTTGAGAAAATTAAAGGATTTTAAGTGTGCCTTATATCCGAAAAATGGGGTGTACGGACATTAGAGATACTACAGGCTTTTCACCATATGTGGCAGCAAATGTGGCAGAAGACCTTCCAGAGGACATACTCAGAGATAATGAACACGAAGGACTGTATTAAATGTATGAAATGAACTCTTTGTTTTTCCAGTATCCATAGAGAACGTGCAAGAGACTAACGAGTTATACTACAAGTTTGTTTTTTTACACCATATGTGACAGCAAATTTGGTGATGACCTTCCAGAAGAAATACCAGTACCTTTTCATCACTGAAACACCAGAGCGGAGTAAGAGCAATGCCTTTCCGGTTGTGTTCACCTGGCGCCCCCTGGAGGCTGCAGACAAGGGACACTTTTGTCCTGGGGGCTCTTCCTCTTCTCAAACTGCCCCGACACAGATCTGACCCTCCCTGACCAGACCTCCTGTTAAACTGACCTGAGACCTTTGACTCATACACAAAAGGAGAGACCACTGACAAGCGAGAAGCACACCTGAATGTTCGTCATCCTGCTAAAACTAACAACTAGCAGGCTAACAGCACACTTTCTGATACTGCTTAAACAATATATTTGTCATGCAGCAAGACACATTTTTGCTCAAATATATAAAATATAGTGAGAGAAAGAGAGAGAGAGAGCGAGAGAGAGAGAGAATACTACAATGATAGGACAGAGGAAGCGTCTCCAAATCTGTTTTTATTTTCCCTGGAACGCAACTTATCATAATGTTATCCGACAGTCTCAATCATCCACTTTGCACCATCAATGTAAACAGACAAATTGTAAGAAAAACAACATGTTTTGGTGGTATTGACAGATTGGATGATTATAGAAACATTTTCTTTTACGCAAATTCAACACAAGTTTAAAAAGTAAGGCTTAAGCTACAAGAAATATGTGCCCAAGTGTAGAGGAGCGATAACTAACACTGGTGGAATGTAACAAAGTAAAAGCAGCAGTACTGTACTTGAGTATACATTTTAGATGTCTGTACTTTTCTTAAAGATGCATTGTGGAACGTTTCTGGTGGAGGGGCTGTCAAATATTTTCTCGTTGGAGAAATTGTAGCTTTGTCTGGAATGTTTCAAAGTCTGGTAAACTTTTCTATTTTCATGTAGACCAAACCAGACCAAGTCACAGCAGGGTGTCCACAGATTGAACTACCCCAACTTTAAGACATTGTAAGACCTTTTTAAGTTCACTTAAATGAACATTAAGACCAGCATCGCACCCATTATGCAGGCGAAAAACACTTAGTACTTGGACTCGATCACGTTTGGACTCAGTCTTGTCTCTCACTCGAGGTCTGACACTCAACAAGTGTGATCATATTTCATTACGGCTGCTGCTGTTTGCAATAAACTTGTAGCGGGGTGCAGGAGCGTGTGGGGCGTCTCAGTGCAGCCTGTGCGCTCATTTGAAACCCGCGGAGACTCTACGGCACTTCACAAACACACACACTCCCTAAGCCCCTCCCACAGTGCGCACTGATTAGAAGAGCAAGACGAAACGTCAAGCAAAAACAAGTCTAAATTTGTGTTCCAGTGTTGGCACAAAGCAGGTCTACAGCATAGAGCAGATCTACAGAACAGACCTACTACCACATTTGGCTGAAGTTTGCCTAACAAAAGTGCACAAATGCATCTGTGTTTGTCATGATGTGTGTTTGGTTTGGTAAATGTGCAGAGGCTGGTAAATATCACTGCAAAACCAGAAAAGAATGCAACTCCAGTTTGGAACTTTAAAAAACAGGTTTAAAAATCTTCCTTCACTTTTTTCACAGTTTTGTGTAAAGTGCCAGAGGAAGTTCTCTTAAAGAAGGGTTCTCAAACTGTGGGTGAGGGTCCAAAAAAGGGGCAGAGAGTGTTTCAGTGCAGTTTGCTTGGCTTTGTATTAGGTAGATCATTTTGACTTGGTCATTTTGTAAGTAGCTCGCATGCTGAAAAAGTGTGAGCACCCCTGATCTACAATCTAAAAGCCAGTGTGGATTAAACCTGCACTTCCCCATGATCCATCCAACGTCTTCCTCCACTCTACTGACTGTTTACTCATTGCCGCCAGTGCCAGAAACCAAAGTATTGTTTGTACAAATTAGACATTCATTCACGTTACATGATTTCATGTTGTTGTTTTTTCCTCCCTCCATTTAACATTGCACTGCAGCCGGTTGAGTTTACAAAAAATAGACTAATGAAATGTAAGACCTTTGTAGAAAAAAATAAGACTTGGACAACATAATTTAAGATTGTTAAGGCCTTAATTTAGGAACATGAAATTTAAGACCTTTTTAAGACTTTTAAAACCCTGCGGCTACCCTGCACAGGTCAGATCTGTGGAGAGGCAACCACGTTCACAGTCAGAATGTCTATTTTTCAAGATATTTTTTGAGCAGGGAACCCATCTATACTTGAATAAATGTAAGGCAGAGGTGTTTAACGTCATACTGTGAACAAGCAGGTGACAGACCCCCAACCAAAAAGTTACACAATGCATCGTTTTTTAAATAGTTTTTACTTTTACTTCACTACATTTGAATGAACTTTGGAGATTTAGATTTAGAGTAATAATAAAGAGTTACTCAGACATGTGTGAATGAAACAAAACACAACTCCAGGTCTGTTTTTGAGAAAGAGACAACAGTCCAACACCACTTAAAGCTCACAAGAGTCCATTTTGTGTAATATAGGACAGTTTCAACATGGTCAGTGTTGTGGAATAAAATATTGTAAGAAAAACTGTAAACGCAATGCTTTGGAAGAGTTTCACTGCTAAAAAACATAAATAATTGATCAGATGTCTTGTGCAAACATCAAAGTAATGGGGGGTAGTAAGTAATGGGCTGAAGAGATACGCAACATTAACATTCCATATGGGCTTTCTTAAGTAACCGTAAAAGTATTTGAAGTACAGAAGAAAGTTTTTACAACTTAAAAAGGAAAACTATAATATCTGATGAATTTTGCATGTGGAAAAAGACAGTTCTTTGCTATTTGACTGAGTTTCTTTGTCCCTTTTAAAGGCCCTATATCACACAAAATGTTCTTGTGAGTTTTAAGATATGATATAATGTTACATCATCATAAACATACCTGGAGTTGTGTTTACATTAAAACATAGATCGGAAAATAGTGTAATATGAGCCCTTTAAGTACCTATACTATAAACTAAATATAATAAGGATCAGGTTCAACATTTGGGGATCATTTCTTTCAAAGACCCCGTTGACAGTAAAATGGATCCGCGTATCACAGTATCAGAGTATCGGAAACGATCTGCGTCCACACATGTTGTTTCTATATCCACAATCAAAGCACTCCCTGTCCACACAGAAACGCAAAACCGCCTGAAATGCTAGTCACGTGATAGGCTGGTGTCACGTTTTCACAACGTCCCAATGTCACACGAGCGGTAAAAACAAGGAAGTCTGAAGTTGCAGCAGCTGATTTTGAGCCGAGGGAGATAACAAGTGTAAAAACAGTCTTTTCGTGGACCGACGACGAGGTTCAGTTGTTACTTAGCGTAACACTGGATTTTAAGACGAGCATGGCGGCTCAGAGTGAGAACTGGCTCATTTCTGTGTCCGCAAGTCTTCCTTATCCACACAGCTTTGAGCACATTTGTTTACATTATACTACAGAAACTAAACTTAAAACCACATGGCTCATTTGCATAAACTAAGCGCTCAAAAAACAACTTGCTATTGTGCTGATGTGGTTCAGCTTCTGTCGGACTAAAGGATGGTACTCAGTGAAATATGAGTGTTCTTTCTGTGACAGAGGGGTGTTCTACTGATGGTGAGTCTGTTCTGTGCTTCTATCGCGTTTGAGACGGTTCATGTTAAACTTTTCAGAGATTACACGGTCTACGCGTACGATCATACGCATAGACTGTATATATGAATGGACATATATTCTAGCCTCTTAGCGTTTTGACGGTGAATTAACCTACTTTGCAGAGAACTACATCAGCGTATCAGTGTTTTCAGGCGTCCGCACAGTGCCAGATCAGATCCCTACTCAAATGAATTCATGGGAGCTGGCGGCACCAGATCGTTCTGTCTCTGGAGCCATTTTCAGTCGGATTAGTGTGGACGAACACCGCATCCGCAAACGAAAACGATTCAAATATGTACTAGTGTGGACGGGACCGAAGTTACATAATCAAATACTGAAACATCAATGCAACCTTTGACAACTAAAATTCAATAATAATAATGTTTTTGTTTTTCCTCTTTTGTTTCATTGCATTACTTTTTT
Organism: Boleophthalmus pectinirostris; assembly: GCF_026225935.1. Lineage (NCBI taxonomy): Eukaryota > Metazoa > Chordata > Actinopteri > Gobiiformes > Gobiidae > Boleophthalmus > Boleophthalmus pectinirostris. Next base: position 28,982,131 of record NW_026571036.1, on the reverse strand, counting down.
AAGGAAGAGTTGAAACTTAAGTCAACCTGGGTGAAGTGTCTTGCCAAATGGTAGCATGCAAAGTACTGGGAATTGCACTGCCAACACTCTAACAGCAAAACTACTGCTTCCACAACTCTTACTTTTAGACTGCATAATTACTTTAAAACAACCTTCAATTAGAGAAGTTTCACATGTTATTTTTCTGTAAACAACCAACTCCGTGTAATATTTAAATTAGACAACAGAACAGTTACATAACGACGCTGTGACACTGTAATCTATAGTGGCTGGATCTCATTGCGCTGTTGCTGTCAATCACGTTCCGTTCTGTGACTGGGGAGTCTAAAAACAGAAGCTGCCAGGTACAAACCACTGTAATTATCATGTAGTTTAACAGAAGCTCTAATTTACAGAGACCAGACGGAGGGAGCGAGCGGCTCAGAGCCACGCAGCAGGACTCACGGACGAGAAAAAAGACAGACCGAAGAGAATAAGAAGAGACACTGGGTAACATACAGTGTCCTAAATATTTGACATCATTTCACAGTCCAGTTGTTTTAGCAATTCTTGTTGAAATAACCTCGAATTTTCACAGAATGTATAGAAACAGATCATGAGTTTCTATTTAATATTTTATGTTTGTTCTGTTTTCAGGTTGAGCCGTTCACTCCCAAAGAGAAGAGAGTCATTCTGGGTCTTGGAATCTGCTCATTCACAGTCACCCAAGACTGTGCAGCGTGACTTCACTGCAAAATTTGGAAAAACTTCAGCAACTGGCAAACAAATTTGGACTTTGTGCCAAAAATTAAAAAGGAAGGCTGATTATGTGGGGCTAAAGAATCTGGTAGACCATCATCAACATCAGAGAAGGTCGAGCAAGTTCGTAAAAAACTCTTGCAAAGCCCCAAGTCCGTACGGAGAACAACTTTGGAAAACTTTTAATTTTTGGTTCCAAGTCCAAATTTGTTTGCCAGTTGGTGAAGTTTTTCCAAATTTTGCATTGAAGGCACGCTCTTTCATTGAAGGCACGTCTTGGGTGAGTGTGTTCAGGCATATTCCAAGACACAAAATGACTCCTCTTCTCTTTGGGAGTGAACGGCTCAACTGAAAACAGAACTAACATAAAACATTAAATATTAAAATCTTGATCTGTTTCTATACATTCTGTGAAAATTTGCAGATATTTCAACAAGAATTGTCAAAATTATTGGTCTATGAAATGATGCCAATTTGTTGAAAACCCCGTCTCCCAAAAACAATATCCCAAACTTTAAAGGCAGACTGTATAACTTTTCTGATGGAGAATATGGTCAACAGTCACATTTTTTTTTATTGCACTTTTCCACCTTCAAGTCTCTCAAAGCGCTTTACATCATGGAACCACCGTCACACACACATTCATACACCAGTGTACAGAGGTAAGTGTTTGCCCAAGGACACAATGACAACATTCATTCATTCAACCTTTAGATCAGTGAACAAACACTCGACCCACTGAGCTACTGTCGCCTGCGTCTCTATGGAGATGCTTTTGCTCAGCCTGGAATGTTCCACAGTACTGCATCTAAAACAGACTAAACTAACAGAAAACAGAGACTACAGGAGATAAGGCAGATCCCAACCAGGACTTAACCAGGTCTGAACCAGAACCAGACCAACCAGAGGACTAAGCTTGAACTGCAAACTGCAAAACATCTGTGGATAGTGTCATGCAGTTGTTTCAACTTTGGTTCTAATAATAATAATAAATCGTAAAGATAATATTAAAATGTTTAGGCGAGTTTCAGCTGACGTCATTGTTATTAAAAGCCCGCGTTGCATGCTGGGAAATATTTTGGTCGGAGGCAAGAAACACGATAGCGGTCAAACACAGTGCGTAACCTCACCTATTTATCCCCGATAATGGTAAATTCCTGCAGCATTATCAGGTGCACAAATAGAAGCACGGAAGAAGGAAAATGTCTTTTTCGTTTTCAGAGTTTAAAAAAACGCTAACGGTGAATTAAACGACTTTCAAACATCCGCAGAGCAAACGTAGAAGATCCTAACAAACCGTGGACTCCAACAAGTTCAACAACACATCGAGACTCTTGGAGGTTTTCATCTTTTCTGCTGTGAATGGCCCAGGAGTTTCCACCAAGTCATTGTGGATATCACCCAAGTGAATATTTAGCCACGTAGTTGGCGATTCCGACCAGAAATCTGATTTGACGTCCATCGATGCTTATGACCAATTTCTGGTCAAATGGTCTTGGGTCCTCTGCCGTTAGAATGGATAAATAACCGGGATCAATACCCTTTACGTGCTTTCTCGCTCCGTCCGTCATGCTGAATTAGTGTTTCTTGCCGCCGACTAAAATAATTCCCAGCATGCAACGCGCGCTTTTGTCAACAATGAAACTCGCCTATTAAAGAACTGTTTTTATTTCCACTCTTTACGATACACATGAGCTTATAAGTAATTCCTCAGTGTAGTGGTCTCATTCTGGTCAATACTTAGATGAGAAACCACGTGGAAAATCAGGTGCCACAGTGGGGCGCCAGTGGCAAAAACTTTGTGTCATTGTGTCCTTAGGCAAGACACTTCACCCACATTGCCTAGTATGAAAGTGATGTGTGCGTGAGTGATGGTGGTGGTCAGAGGGGCCTATGATGCAGATTGGCAGCCTCGCTTCTGTCAGTCCGCCCCAGGGCAGATGTGGCTACAATAGTATCTTACCACTACTGAATGTGGAGTGAATGAATAATACTCTGTAAAGTGTCTTTGTGACATATGTCTGTGAAAAGCACTATATATAAATAAAAATGTACTAACTTACTTACTTGTTTTCCATCATTTATACCAAAACAAAATCTTTAATTGTTTAAAATCTGCACCTCATATTTAAAGGTTCTATATATAAATATAAAATTTACCCTTGTGAGCTGTGTTATAATGTTATTACTTCCTCAAAAACAGACTTGGAGTTGTGTTTTGTTTCAGTCACACATGTTTGAGTAACTCTTTATTATTAGTTTATCTAAAATTAGTCGGCCTGAAATTGATAGTAGCTCAGTTGGTCGAGCATTTGTCCACTGATCTGAATGTTGGTGGTTCGAATCCCACTCTCGACATAAAACATTGGCTGAGCACTCTGATCCACTGACCCACAGGTTAGCTCATGTAATTCCAGCTCCCACAGATGAATGGTGTCATTGTGTCCTTGGACAAGACACTTACCCCCAGCATCTGTGTACACTGGTGTATGTGTGTGTGTGTGTGAATTAGAGTGCGGATCGGGACTAATTTTTCTGCCCGCGTCTGACAGAGCAGTGATCGAATATAATTTTCATAGGCCTAATGACGCACATTGAATATTGTTTGTGTTCAGAGATGCAAAATACAAATTTGGGATGTAGCGAAAATAATGAGAAGACTTTCTTGTAAAGTGGGAAATTTGAAGTGTGGCATCTCATCCAATTATCCATAGAAACTGTTCGCAAATAATTACATCCAGACCACAAAACTGCACTATTAATCCAATCTGAGTTGTTAAAAGTAAAAAGGTGGGAGTAGTTCCTCACGTGTGTCTGTTAACATCCACACAGAGCACGAATTAAGGTGAAGCTGCAGATTCGTGATAGCGACTCTACTTCCTGTGGACTTTATCTCCAATCTTTCACGCATTAAAAATCATGTGTCTGAAGTCACATTTCACAAATAACAATAACAGTTTGGACTTGTATCTAAACTGGAAGTGCAGAGCTCTGATCTTTTGAACACTTAAGAGTCTCAAAGTGAGTGGTTTTACTGTAGACAGGAAACATCTGATGTGATGATGTGTCCGAATCTGACCCGAGCCTGAACCTAACTTCTAAATATTTGAGGGGGTCCCGTCGGACTTCGGTTGGGTCTCCATGCTCTGGTGTGAATGGGTGAGTGGTTCCTTGTTGTAAAGCAGCTTTGAAGCCTTGAAGGTGGAAAAGCGCTGTATAAAAATGTGACCATTTACTGGAGCACTTCCTGTATGACTTGACATGACATCACAAGGTGGAACAGAGTGTTGTTCTGTTGGGTTTGTGTATTAAATGTGTCAGTGAAACAAAACACAACTCCACTGTGTTTTGGGAGGAAGCAACATTATATCAGAAAATAGTGTAAAATGGGCCCTGTAACTAAGTAAGTACAGACCTGTGATAGAAATTTAGATTGTGGAAAGATTTCTTTCAATCTGTTTTTGTGTAAATGAATGTGATTTCTACCTGAAACCCAGACCAGTCATTAACATGTGTAAAAGTTCATCAGACAACTGTTTCCTCCTTCAGGAAAGCCTTTTGTTGTCCTCAACTGTATGTTCATTTAGCACCAGCCTCTGAAACCAAAGTCACTCTGCATTGATATGTATGTAACGTGTATTTCTGTATAAATACTCAGAGCTCAAATGCTCTGGGAGGGGACATGGGAGATACATGGGAGATACAATGGGAGATACAGTGGGAGATACAGTGGGAGATACAGTGGGAGATACAGTGGGAGATACAGTGGGAGATGTAGTAGGAACATCCTGCTGGTGGGGAGAGGCTGTTGGGCTTTGGCCAGGGCAGGCCTAGGTCCTGTCCATATCTGCTGTAACAAGAATAAACCTTGGTTTATATTCCAAAAACTCATCGGGCTTCGCAAATGGATTCATTATTTATCTTCAAGAGAGAGAGATAATTTTTTCCCACAACAGACTCATTAATCCAATGAGAGGAACCGCACCACAGCTTGAGAAGCATTACTTTAAAACATTTCTAGATCATTCTTGCGTGCCACAGAAAGTCCCTCGAGACAAACAGACCAGTGGAAATGGACTGACAGTTCTTCTCTTGGTGGAAATAATGAGATCAGATGAAGAGACAAAGTGCTGAAGGACATGTGACTGTGTGAACCCCGAGAGAGGGAGTCAGAGCTCCTCACAAAACACTCTTAATTACATCCAAAAAGTCATTTATTTCACTTTTTAAAATACTGTTAGAAGAATGACTAATGGATTACACCTCCTCCTCCTCTTCCTCCCCCACCTCCTGTCTTCCTGTTTGTGAAAGTTCTCCAGCAACGTTCACTTTTGACTCCTCCGAACGTCAACTTTTCAACTTTCAACCACTCGTAAAGAGAGTGACTGAAAGAGAGGGAGGAGAAGAGAGAGAGGGGAGGGAGAGAGAGAGAGAGAGAGAGAGAGAAGTACACTGAAAGAGAAAGAGAGGAGAGAGAGAGGAGAGAGAGAGAGGAAGAGGACGGGGGACTGAGAAGAGAGAGAGAGAGGGGGAGAAGGCTGAGAGAGAGAGAGAGAGGAGAGAGAGGAGAGAGAGAGAGAGTAGAGAGAGAAAGAAAAGACTGAAAGAGAGACAAGTGAAAGAGAGAGAGGGAGAGAGAAGACTGACAGAGCCAGAGAAGAAAGAGAGGGAGAGAGATAGAGAGGACTGAAAGAGAAAGAGACAGAGGGAGAGAAAGAGAGAGAGAGGGGGAGAGATAGAGAGGACTGAAAGAGAGAAGAGTAAAAGAGAGGGGAGAAGACTAACAGAGAGAGAGAGAAGAGAGGAGAGATAAGAAGGAACGGGGCAGAGAGAGAGAAGAATGAAAGAGAGAAGAGCGATAGAGAATGAGAGAGGGGGAGAAAGAGAGAGGGAGAAGAAGACTAACAGAGGGAGGAGAGAGACAAGAGAGAGAGTGTCAGAAAGAGGGAGAGAGAGAGGACAGAGAGATAAAGAAGGCTTAAAGAGAAGGAGAGAGAAGTGAGAAAGAAAGAGTGAGGAGAGAGAGGGAGAAAGAAGAGAGAGGAGGGCGTGGGAGGAGGGTGTGGAGAGGATAGGGACGGAAAGAGAAGCAAAAAGAGAAAGGAGAGAGAGAGAAAACGGGAGTGAGTGAGGAAAGAGAAAGACGCAGAGAGAGGGAGGAGAAAGAGGATCGAGAGGATTGACAAAGAGAAAAAGAGAGGGACACAGAAAGAGAGAGAGAGAGAGAGGTGTAGGAAGTATAAATAAGACAAGAGCGAGAGAGTTATGGAGAAAGACGAGATAGAAGAGAGAAAAGGGGGTGGAAAGTGGAGGATGGAGGGAGGGCAGGGGTCGGAAAGAAAAGAGTGACAGAATTCCCTGAACCTAAACTAAACAGACTTTTAATCATTGCCGTTTAACACAAAAAAAAAGTCACGTTTTTTTCCTCCGAAGTGTGAACTCTGCTCCAAACTCTAGACTTTTACTGACAGAGGACAGACTTTGAAACATCTCTCCGTTCTAAAAACCCAAACTGACACTACTGATAATTAGAAATGAAAACCAAATGACAAAGAGAGAAAAAGCAAGAACGTTTGATATAAATTGTACTTTTTTTTGGATTAAAGGTTGAACCGAAAGAGCGAGAAAGAGAGAAACAACCACCTTCTGCGATCTCCAAACTTTTCAAGGACTCTTAAAGCCGGTCGTTCAAAGAAAAGAAAAGAGAGAGATTGAAAAGCGAGAGAAAGCGGGGAGAAGTGGGAGACAGAAAGCGTAAAACGATACCAGCGTCTGCCATCTTCAGACGTTTCAAGGGCTCCTATAGGTGCTCGTTCAGAGAGACGGAGAGAGAAAGAGAGAGAGAACAAAAGAAGGACAGAAAGAGAGTGATAAAAAACAAAGAGTCTCCAAACGTTTCAAGTTTCTGATAAAGAGAGAGACAGAGAAAGAGAGAGAGATGGAGAGAGAGATAAAGAGATAGCGAGAGATAGAGTTGGAGAGAGACAGAGAGAAAGAGAGATAGCAAGAGAAAAACTGAGAGAGAGACGGAGAGAGAGAGACGGAGAGAGAGAGAGAGAGATAGAGAGGAGAGAGAGAGATTGAGAGAGAGAGATGGAGAGAGAGATAAAGAGATAGCGAGAGAGACAGAGAGATAGCAAGAGAAAAACTGAGACAGAGAGAGAACGAGAGATAGTGAGAGAGAGACAGAGAAAGAGAGACGGAGAGAGACAGAGAGCAATGGAGAGAGAGCAGGAGAGAGACAGAGAGAGAAAAAGAGAGAGGTGGAGAGAGAGCAGGAGAGAGACAGAAAGAGAGAAAAAAGAAAGACAGAAAGAGAGTGACATTTGTAGCTGTCAGGGCTCCCCGCGGCTCGTGGATGTTCTCAAGCGGTGTTAACTTTTGACATTTACAGTATTCAACTTTTCAAGGACTCTTCTCGCTCCAAGAAAGAGAAGAGTCAGCAAGCGAGCAAGAGTAGAAGACAACGAGAGACATCGATGGAGAGAGAGAGAGGATAGATAGCAAGAGAGAGAGATGGAGAGAGAGATAGCAAGAGAGAGAGATGGAGAGGTAGAGAGAGACAGATGAGAGAGAGAGATAGAAGAGATAGTGAGAGAGAGAGATGGAGAGAGATGGAGAGACAGAGAGAGAGAGATGGAGAGAAAGAGAGAGAGAGCAGGAGAGAGACAGAGGGAGAGAGAAAGAGAGATAGTGAGAGAGAGACTGAGAAAGACAGAGAGAGAGAGAGATGGAGAGAGACAGAGAGAGAGAGAAAGAAAGAGACAGAGAGCGAGACAGACAGAGAGAGAGAGAGAGATAGTGAGAGAGAGACTGAGAGAGAGAGACAGAGAGAGATAGTGAGAGAGAGAGACTGAGAGACAGAGAGAGAGAGAGACAGAGAGAGAGAGAGAGAGAGAGAGAGAGAGAGAGAGAAGTGAGAGAGAGAGAGAGAGACAGAGAGAGAGAGAGATAGTGAGAGAGAGACTGAGAGAGACAGAGAGAGAGAGATGGAGAGAGACAGAGAGAGAGAGAGAGAGAGAGAGAGAGACAGAGAGAGAGAGAGAGAGAGAGAGAGAGATAGTGAGAGAGAGACTGAGAGAGACAGAGAGAGAGAGAGACAGAGAGAGAGAGAGAGAGAGAGAGAGAAGAGAGAGAAGAGAGACAGAGAGAGAGAGAGAGAGAGAGAGAGAAGTGAGAGAGAGAGAGAGAAGAGAGAGAGAGAGACAGAGAGAGAGAGAGAGAGAGAGAGAGAGAGAGAGAGAGAGAGAGAGAGAGAGAGAGAGAGAGAGAGAGAGAGAGAGAGAGAGAGAGAGAGAGAGACAGAGAGAGAGAGAGACAGAGAGAGAAGAGAGAGACAGAGAGACAGAGAGAGAGAGACAGAGAGAGAGAGAGAGATAGTGAGAGAGAGAAGAGGGAGAGACATTGAAAGAGTGACAGAAGGGTGAGAGGTTGGGAATGGAGAGAAAAAGTGAGAGGAGGGGGTGAGAGACAGACAGAGAGACAGACAAAGAGGACAGGGAGAAAGAGAGTGAGAAAGAATGAAGGGAGAGAGAGAGAGAGACTAAAAACAGGAAACACGACTGAAAGAGTGACAGAAATGTGAGAGGGGGGAATGGAGAGAAAAAATAAAGGAGGGGTAGAGAGACAGAGAGAGAAAAAGAGCGACAGAGAGGAGAGAGAGAGACATTGAAAACAGGAAACCCGACTGAAAGAGTGACAGAAGGGTGTTAGAGAGAGTGAAAGAGGAGACAGGAGAGAGGGGAGAGAGTGCTATTTCTCGCTGCGGGGGCTCCCTGTGGCTTGGTGCTTGGCCGGTGTGAACAGCAGAGCCGCACTGACCCGGGAGAGGAGCCGGGGGGCGCTGTCCACGGTCAGGACACCGAGTAAATAATTCAAGAGCTCCCCGTTCTGCTCCGAGTGACCTCCAGGGGGCTCTGTGTGCCATATGCAGCCTGCCCTCCAGACAATCCCACTCTAAAGACCCACTTTCACCACATCTCCTGCCAAGAGGACTCGAGGCCGGCTCATAGGGCCGATTTTTAAGGTCATACGCTCGATTTGGAGTTTTGAATTTCAGCAATATTTTACGTATTTGTTTCTAAAGGTCATATATTGTTTTCATTCTTATAAGTCATTTTTCACAGCTCCAAGTGCACTGTAAAATCTAATAAGTAGACCTTACGTGAAAAAATCTGGGAAACCGATTGCCTTGAAAAATCGGACTAAAGTTGAGGGTAAATCTAAAGTAATTCCTCAGTGTAGTGTGCAGTAAATTCCTCTTTCATCTAACTAGGCGCAGCAAGTGAAGTGAACGTTAGTTTTTATTCAGGTTGTGAAGCTGTGCCAACGAAAAAGTCAATTCCTCAAATCTGAAATATGTACTAACCTTTACGTTAAGAGTAAGGATGTTCAGACTGCAGGGCTTAATGAAGTTTTGGGAAATCTGATTCTGAGGTCGTTCATTGAACTTTAAACGCTCCAAAAGTGTCTCGCATGCGCACTGGAGGACACGATGATGTCTCAGTGTTTACGGAAGTCGCCTAAACATGGACCTGGCGATTTTAAAGTTGCTGTTGTACCGGAGCCAGAAAATGTACAGTTTACTTGAGATTGAAAAGGAGAAGGACGAGGTTTTTGGTCGTGGCGTTTTGTCGGGCAGTGACAGTGAAAATTCTCTTGCAATGTCGTCCGCTGTGGCTGTGGCTCTCTTCAAGTTTCTGCCTACTTCAGCGCAGAATAGTGACATTTATCGCTTGTTGATGATGTGAAGATGAGATGAATGTGACCTGGCTGTTCAGACTGAAGTCGCATCATCAGAAAATCAGATATGTATCGGCTTTAGGAGCACATATCCAAGGCTACGTTCAGACTGCAGCCTGAAGTGACCCAAATCAGATTTTTTCGCCCCTATGTGACCTGTTTAATGACAGTCTGAACCACACAGATCAGATCTTTTCAAATGCGATCCAGACCATTTGGATATGTGCTGCTAAAACCGATACATATCCGATCTTTTGACGTGCGACTTCATTTTGAACGACCACTTTGCATTCATCTTAAGTTCAAAACACATCGTAAACATGTGTAACTATAAAATAATAAAGCTCAGTCGTTCCATGTCAACTGAACCAAGACCCCTGCACTTAGAAAAGAAAAAACACTGGATCAGGAGAACAGATGGAATTGAACACAGACTGAATGATTCAAGAATTAGTGGCGGCTGTAGGAAAAACAGGGAGGTGGCAAAAGGCGGAGTGGAACAGATTGGGAAATGGAGCTGGACTCTTGGCAATATTACATCACTTAAGAATGTACAATTAATTGAATTTTGTGTGTCAAACGATCTCCAAACTCACATTATTGAGCTATTTTATCGATTTATTGTATTTTTTAAATATAGAGATTGTAAAACAGATGGATATATAGTTTATTTTGGATACATTTATGTTTTTCTATGCCTTATTTCAGGTTCTAAGAATATTTTATGTTTTATACATCACAAAACTACGGAAGCCGAGAGGGGTCTCGCAAATGCCGCAACAAATACAAATGTGACAACACAACAAAAAGCCACAACAAACCAAAAAAAGCCACAACACACCAAAAAAGGCCACAAAGGAAATGACTGCAGGACTCTATTTTAATGCAAACGCCACAACACAAACGCAAATGCCGCAACACATTAAAAAGCCACAACAAATTAAAAAGCCACAACACATCAAAAAGCCGCAACAGAAGTTTCCGATGGACCGATCAAGCGGCAAGTGAAGAAGAAGAACTACAACGTGAAACGAATAATGATAAAACAATAAATTACTTTTACTTACGTTTCCAACTTCTCTGTCTGTGTTGTGGCGTTTGTATTTGTTGCGGCGTTTGCAGTAAAATAGAGTTCCGCGGTCATTTCCATTGTGGCTTTTTTTGGTTTGTTGTGGCTTTTTGTTGTGTTGTCGCATTTGTATTTGTTGCGCGTTTGCGTTTGTTCGTGACCCCTCTCGGCTTCCGTACAAAACTGCTCTAAGGTTCATATTTGTAGTCTATATTTATTTTCAATTTTAAAGTTTTGTGTAAATTATCAATAACAAAGTGTTTTTGGAGAGAGAAATGCTGAATAAATGCATCGTGTAACTAAAAAATAATCGCTGGAATAATCGTGATTTCAATATTTACCAAAATAATCGCAGCCCTAATGCCACTTTTGAAGTTCCTCGTCTCATTCAAGTTGACTTTAGTCTAACTGATGAATAATGTGCTTTTTTCGCCCTGAAAGTAACTGTAACTTTACCACAGTCATTAAGATCCACAAATTCCTGGCTGTGTAAAGAAAAGTGAATGCAAGTGAACCCTGGTGTTAGTTTTGACAGTGTGAAGTCCATGAATAACAGCAGCGTGTAGATGAAGACAGACTGTGTAATTCAGTCCATAAACACTCTGTAATTGTCCCAGAGAGTCCCTGTGTAAACATGTGGCCTGGCTCAGTGTCCCGCGGTGATGATGCGATTTTCCTGTGTCATCATTTAGCTCTTCGCTATGATTAGCTTTAGCTCGTTGCTATGATTAGCTTTGTGTGACAGTGGAAGCCTGCTGTCTGGACACCCCGGGACCATCTGCTCTGCTGACACCAAACCAGCCCCCACCCCCCCCAAATACAGACCCCATTTAGCACAAACGCCATGTGTCTGTGCTCACAATCATTCATTATTTAAAGGGACAATATGACAAAAAATGGACTTCAGAGCTTTAAGTCGTGTTATAATTAGTGCTGTCAAGCGATATTAAGAGATTAACTAATTATAATCTGTAATTAATTAATCTAATTATTAATCTCACCTAAAAATTGCTGAGAAAAGCTTCAACTTGAGATATTTTCATTTGAATTCATTATGACATTATTTTCATACTATCATTAACGTTTTTATAAAAGTGTCATCATTATTACTAGTACTAATCTGCATAAATAAACTCAACTTTACAACATATAAACATAACGACTCTAGAGCCACATCAGCAGGTTTGGCCTTATAATGTGTTTAATGCAGCTTTGCGCAACTCTCACAGAAACGAAACGTAAAACTGCATGGCTCATTTGCATAAACTAAGCAGAGAAAAAAAAAAAATCGCTCTTGTGCGCTGATGTGGTTCAGCTTCTGTCAGACTAAAGGACACGACTCAGTGGAATATAGATGTTCTTTCTGTGACAGAGGGATGTTGATGCTGAAGGTGAGTCTGTTCTGTGTGTGTGTCACGATGTTTTCAGAGATCAGATACATGTGCAGGTTTATCGCAAATGCGGCGAAAACAGGAATGAAAATTTAAATTCTTTTTGGGAGCGATGTCATGGTTCATGTTTTGTAGTCATTGTTTTTGCTTATTTTGATGTCTTTTTGCTGTAGTATAGTGTGCCTTTAGTGTTTTATTTTGACATTTGTCCTGTCAGCTTGTAGTTTGGAGTTTTAATTCCTGTCTTGATTGTTTGCCCCGCCCTCATGTGTTTCACCTGTCTGTGTGTGCGTTTATACCCTGTGTTCTCCTCTGCCCTTTGTCAGTCCATTGTCTCTGTCAGAGTTTCTCCTTGTCTCGTGTCATGGCAGTTTAGTTCAAGTTTTGGATTTTTTTGGATTGGTCATTAAATACTTTGAAGCAGTCCTACGTTTTGGGTCCTCCCTCTGTTTCTACGTGACAAGCGAGCGGAGCAGGACTGTACAGGTCCTAACAACACATAAAAACAGATTTTATAATAAGGCAACTCGCATACAGAAACAGTAAAGTTAGAGATTAAAAATAAGATGAACGCGATTAAAAAACATAACGCGCTGTAATTAATTAATCGCAATTAACGCGATAATTTGACACCCCTAGTTATAATGTTTTTACCTCCTCAAAAACAGACCTGGAGTTGTGTTTTGTTTCATTCACACATGTTGGAGTAACACTTTATTATTAGTCTGTCTGCATCTCCAAAGCTCAAAATGCTCTGTTCCACCTTGTGATGTCATGCAGTGGTAGTTTTCAGCAGCTTTTGTTGAGTAGAGATCGGCAATTCCAGTTCTGAAATCATCCCTATGATTTTAGTGAAGGTGTATGGACTTTAAGAACACACTGGAGCACTTCCTGTATTACCACATGACATCACAATTCTGTTTGAGAGAAAAAGCCTCATAATCATGCAGGGTTTGTCTGGAATGTTTCACAGTATGACATTAAACCTTTCTATCTTCATGGAGTCCAAACCAGGCCAAGTTACAGGTCAGATCTGTGGAGAGGTGGCCATCAGAATGTCTGTTTTTGTGCTATAAAACCACCTGTAATTGCATAAATGTAAAGTAGAGATGTTTAATATCATATTGCAAAATGTTTCAGGCAGAGCGATGACATATCAGTGTTTCCCGTTTCCCACACAAAGACCAATCTGCGGAGCAGCACCACAAACTGATTCCACCTTTTTTTTTTTTTTCAATGTGATTCTGTCATTCTCGCTCAAATGCACAGATAGAGAGAGAAAGACAGACAGAGAGAGAGAGAGAGAGAGAGAGAGAGAGAGAGAGAGACATAGAGAGAGAAAGACAGACAGACAGAGAGAGAGAGAGAGAGATAGAGAGAGACAGACACAGAGAGAGAAAGACAGACAAACAGACAGAGAGAGAGAGAGATAGAGAGAGAGACATAGAGAGAGAAAGACAGACAGACAGAGAGAGAGAGAGATAGAGAGAGACAGACACAGAGAGAGAAAGACATAGAGGGAGACAGAGAGAGAGAGAAAGACACAAAGAGAGAGACAGACAGAGGGAGAGAGAAAGACAGAGAGAGAAACATAGAGAGAGAAAGACAGAGAGAGAGACAGAGAGAGAGAGAGAAAGACAGAGAGAGAGAGACAGAGAGAGAAAGAAAGACAGAGAGAGAGACAGACATAGAGAGAGAAAGAAAGACAGAGAGAGAGACAGACATAGAGAGAGAAAGAAAGACAGAGAGAGAGACATAGAGAGAGAAAGACACAGAGAGAGAGAAGAGAGAGAGAGAAAGACAGAGAGAGAGACAGACATAGAGAGAGAAAGAAAGACAGAGAGAGAGACATAGAGAGAGAAAGACACAGAGAGAGAGAGAGAGAGAGAAAGACAGAGAGAGACAGACATAGAGAGAGAGAGAGAAAGACAGAGAGAGAAACACAGAGAGAGAAAGACAGACAGACAGAAAGAGGAGATATAGAGAGAGAGAAAGACAGAGAGAGAGAGAGAGAGAGAGAGAGAGCCTGCGGTCACCTGACGGTCTACTCAGCCACCACCTCCGGGCCCGTGCTGATACTCAGAACTGTAACTGTAATCCCTCACACAATAAATGGGCCAAAGAGCCACGTACAATGAGGTATTCTGACAGGAGATATGCACCAAAAAGACTAATGCTGTTCCATTATTTCATTTAGTCGTCTTGTTTCTTATGTCTAATTATAGTATTTTTTTTTTTACATTGTTACATTTTACTATTTATTTAGTTTTACAAAAAAGAAGTTAAAAATTCAAGTAAAAACTAAAATTTTACATCATTTTTAAGTAATTAAGGAATTTTCAACATGAAACTTAATATACAGTTCTTCCTCTAACATAATTTTATGAGGAAACTGTACAGGAACGTGCACCTGTAACACATTTTTGATCAGTTTCTTTTTGGCACTGAAGACATGTCTGTGCGTATCTGCTGGGACAGGTTTGTAGAATGTAAAACAATATTAAAAACCGTGTTCATTTTACGGCGGGCGGCGGGTGACCTGGGAACACCTCATTTGGAGATTTAATGACATGAAAACGAGAGAGAGTGTGAGCTGCCTGTGTCCATATCTGATCGGCTTTGATTTGGTCTCACCTCGTCCTGATAAGAGATTATTACAACACAGACACACAAATGCACACACACACACACACACACATACTGATAGATGAGAAGTGTAATTAGTGCGACTCAGTAACAGTCAGCGTGTCTGGACCAACTGCTGCTGCTGGTGGTTGCCGCGGTTAACAAGGACAGAGTAAAGACAGAGTAACACAACCGAGCAGACGAGGCTTTGACTTTACAACGCTCCAATTTATGTCGACAAATTCAACTTCAGTGACCACCGGTGTACACAGGCCTGTCACGGTAACTACTACATCAACTCGGTCAGCAGTTAGTTTGTATCTACACTGGATAAGTTATGTGTTCGGACTTCTGGTCATCACGCAATGCATACTGGGAAGGATCCTCCGAAAAAGTGAGCATTCAAACCGCCATGTTTGATTTCACAATGGGATGCGTCTATTGTCAAAGCCGATCTTTTCAAGTCTTTTGAACCATATCACTTTGGTTTCTGGTTCTGATATTGTTGTATTTTAGTTACGGGATTCGGACATTGTAATTGTGTGGTTGTTGGATGTCCTAACAGCGGAAAACGGGCTTTGGAAGTTTGCGAACTCTATAAATGCAAAAGGGAATCAGATCTGTGTGACTGCAAACCTCCGTTCAAACTGTTTCTCTTCCCGACAGAATTGAAAAACAGTGAAAGGCGCAGGCGAAGGTCGAAGGCGAAAGTTTGCAGCGAACATTTTGTATGTGGAGCTCCAACAAAGCAAAATCCTGTTTGTTAAGCGAGAGGTACAGAAGACAAACAGGCTGAGCTCGCACTTCCTTGTTCGACTTTACAGCAACATCACGTCTTGGTCGCTTTGCAGTGGAAGGTGTTTCTTGGCGAACAGCTGGTGTCTTTCTCTTTGGTGTTGACTTTTTAAATTCGTAGCCAATGTTGAATGAGGGATCTGGATTTTGCTTTGCTGGTGGTCCACATACAAAATGTTCGCTGCAAACTCGGGATGATTTTTTAGGCAGCCAAAGGTTTCCTTTTTCGTCCTTCCTGTGGATCAATCCTGCCCTTCGCCTTCACCTTTCAATATTTTTCAATTCCGTTGGGAAGGGAAACAGTTTGAATGGGGCTTTGCAGTCACACACATCTGATTCCCTTTTGCATTTATGAAGTTCGCAAACTTCTGAAACCCATTTTCCGCTGTTAGGACATCCAGCAACCACACAATTACGATGTCCGCATCCCATAACTAAAATATGACAATATCAGAACCTGAAACAAAAGCGATATGGTTCAAAAGACTTGAAAAGATCGGCTTTGACAATAGACGCATCCCAATGGGAAAACAAACATGGCGGTTTGATGTTCACTTTTTCAGAGGATCCTTCCCAGTTTGCATTGCGTGATGACCAGAAGTCCAAAATTCGGGATGCATTGTATTGTATTGTATTGTGGTACAAAAAATAGTAACCCACAGAATCTGATACTGTTTCAGATACATGGAAGCAAAAAGTCAAATCCATCCAAGTGAAGATGACTTGAATTAAGAAAGTTTGATCAGGATTTGAGTAAATTACACTTGACATGTACAATTATATTTAACAATGGAACAAGACTTTTTATACTTAAAATATGAAAATACATCTGGCCACACTTAAGAAAAACTACAACTCTTTGCCTTTAAAATAAGAAACAGAATCTAACGTTGCTTGAATTAAGAAAAACACACTGAATCCATTTGACTTGTCAAGTTGAATCTACTCACATCAAATAAAATGTTCTTAATTTAAATCATTTTAAAGGTGCACTGTGTAACTTTTCTGATGGAGGGTCCATCAAATGCTTTTCTCCATGGAGATGTTGTTGCTTTATCTGGAATGTTCCACAGTATGGCATTAAACCTTTCTATCTTCATGGAGACCAATCCA
This sequence comes from Boleophthalmus pectinirostris, assembly GCF_026225935.1. Lineage (NCBI taxonomy): Eukaryota > Metazoa > Chordata > Actinopteri > Gobiiformes > Gobiidae > Boleophthalmus > Boleophthalmus pectinirostris. The sequence continues at coordinate 28,965,658 of NW_026571036.1, read as the reverse complement.
GACCAAGTTACAGGTCAGATCTGTGGAGAGGTGACCCCGCTCACAGTCAGAATGTCTGTTTTTCTAGGTGTTTTTGAGCTATAAAACCCACCTGTAATTGAATAAATGTAAGGTCGATGTTTAATGTCATACTGTGGAACATTTCAGGCAGAGCAATGACATATCCATGCAGGTGATGGACCCTCCACCAGAAATGTTACACAATGCACCTTTAGCTTCAGTTAAATGCAAAACTTACCCAGTGTACTCGATAAGTTATGTATTCCACTTTTTTCAGCTCAACATTTATTGTAGTGCAAAAAATAGGGATGCATCGATCCAGCTTTTTCTGTTCCGATACCGATACTGATACTATGGTTTTAGGCATCTGCCGATCCTCGATATCAACCGATACCAGAGCAGAGGCTGAATATGCCAATTATTTCCTTAAATAAAAATATAATAAGTAGTAAGTAGTAGGTGTGTAAAAATATTGAAATAATGTGATAGTACAGTATCGATATCGTGGGCTGCTTCATTGAGTGCGTATACATGCACATCAGTATCCCGGTTATGATCGGGTTTTTTGAGTATCCCGGTTTCTTGATGGTGCATGTATACGCAGTAACCCGGTTTCAGTAACCCGGTTATGGCAGTATCCCGGTTATTAGAAACCGGGTTACTGTAGCTGGTTTATTCCGATAGTAACCGGGTTACTTGTGGCATGTATACGCAGTATACTGCAACATAAAGTTGAGTGCGCATGCGTCCAAAAGACACTTTCCAGGCTTTCACAACAACAGTAGTCACATAAATAAATTGACCAACATAAATAAAGTGACCAAACGAGTGAAATGACTGTAAAATAAAGAGCTACGCTAAACCTGCACACGTACAATCTGCACTCGTACGACCTGCACTCGTGTGATCGCTGAAAAGCTAAAACATCTCCTATACTCTATACGCACGGAACACACTTACATCATTAGCGCCTCTTCTGTCACAGAAATAACACACATAATCCACAGAGTCGTGTCATTTAGTCCAAAAGAAACTGATCGCATCAGCGGCGCAAGGAGCGAGTTGTTTTTATCGCCGCTAACAGTTTATGCTAATTAGCCAAACGGTCTTAAGTTTCGTTTCTGTAAAATGTAAACAAATGTGATCACAGTTGAATGATCTGATCAAACGGGCTGATGTGTCTATAGTGTTTATGGTTTATATGTTGTAAAGTTCAGTTTATTTATGCAGAAGATTTTAATGAAGAATCTGCACAGTGGATTGTGGGAGATCTCGTAGCTCCTTAGCTTCTTATGCTAAAGGAGCTCACGGTTTGTATTTTTCCTGGTTTATGAAATTGATTTAAGTAAATTTTTGCGCCTGCACATTTGTAAGATTATGTCAAGAAACCGGGATACTCCATTTGATCATGTATACGCGGATATGAGTGTCCCGGTTTCTCAGTGCGCATGTATACGCAGTAACCCGAATACTGACATAACCGGGATATGGCTAATAACCGGGTTATTGATGTGCATGTATACGCACTCATTGATATATTGCCAAGAGTATTTTTTGGTATATTTTACTCAATTATTCTGTTGCAGCGCCACAATTTTGTTGCTTGTTTAGAGGAACAAAACTTTTTTTATGCGACACATTTGACATTTTCACTGTTTTGATGATTAAAATGTTTGTGTTTCATATGAACTTTGAGCAAGAAGTGGTTTAACAAAGACTTTTAGTATCCCAGACATGATTTAGCCTTTATTTTTTAATGAAACATATCGAATCTATTTGAAATATATCATATCAAACCAAAAGTGCACTGTACATGATATGTATTGTATCGTGGCCTGTGTATCGACATATGTATTGTATCTGCAACTTCTGAATGATACCCAGCCCTAATAATAAGACTAAACTGCTTCAAATGTTTTTATCTTTAAAGGTGTATTGTGTAACATTTTCACATCACCTGATGGTTTCTATTGAGATTTGGAGATGTCAGAGCTCTGTCTGGAATGTTCCACAGTATGACATGAAATAGCTCTACTTTACATTTACTCAGTTACATGTGGTTTTATAGCTCAAAAATACCTCGAAAAACAGACATACTGACTGTGAGCGGGGTCGCCTATCCACAGATCTGACCTGTAACTAATATCTCTACGGAGAAAAGCATTTAACGGACCCTTTAGAAAAGTTCCACAATGCACCTTTCATAAAAGTCCAAACATTACAAGACTTTCTGGGCCAACTACGACCAGCCATGATGTTGGCAGTATCGTTATCTGCAAGCCGATATCTGATCCAGCAAATTTTTCAGTATCAGTGCCGATATCTGTCCAATACCAGTGTCCAATCGGTGCTTACCTAACAAAAAAAAAAACAGTACAAAGACAATATACCTGTGTAAAATGTGTTATAGATGGAGTAGTTTGCATACATGGATCTATACTACGTTTGTGTATTTGTATATTAAAGGTTACAGGAGTCTTACGTAAAAGTATTTGTGTATGTGATGTTGTTGGCAGTGGAGGAAATCGGGCAGTCGTTTGGTAAAAGCAGCTCAGAACTCGACTGCTGCAAAGTGCTTTTATTGTTCGTGACCCAAGAGGTGCTCATAAAGTCATTAAAGCGAATCATTACAACGCTGGAAATGCATCAGGAAAGTGCGGGAGACGTTTGGACCACCGCAAACAATGAGCCGCTTGTGTTTTCACATTTTTAAAAACAATCAAATGAAGTACAGTGCATTTAAATCCACTTCTCCCGTTACGAGCACAGTGGAGTTTGACCAGTAAGATGAAGGTTTGTGTACGTGCTTGCAGAAGTGCATTTAAAGCTACTATCTGTAATTAGGTAATGCTGTTTTCTCATCACAAACAGACCCGGAGTTGTGTTTAGTTTCATTCACACATGTTTAACACACAAAAACATATAAATACTAAAGTTAGCAAATAGAAAAATAGCAATTAAAATCAATAAAAACAGTCAGAGGACCACACAATTCTCATGGCGTGTTAAAAGCTGGTGAGTAAAAGTGTGTTTTTAAACAAGACTTAAAAGAATTGATTGAAGGGCCAGTCTTAATGTGACGGTTTGACAGTGTTCCAAAGTTTGGGGCCAACAGAAAAAGGAACAGAAAGGCCCAGTCACCCCAGGATCACCCCAGAGTCACCCCAGGATCACCCCAGAGTCACCCCAGAGTCACCCCAGTGTCACCCAGTGTCACCCCCAGAGTCACCCCAGAGTCACCCCAGGGTCACCCTAGAGTCACCCCAGAGTCACCCCAGTATCACCCCAGGGTTCAGACCCCAGAGTCACCCCAGAGTCACCCCAGAGTCACCCCAGTGTCACCCCAGAGTCACCCCAGGATCACCCCAGAGTCACCCCAGAGTCATCCCAGTATCACCCCAGGGTCACCCCAGAGTCACCACAGAGTCACCCCAGAGTCACCCAAGGATCACCCCAGAGTCACCCCAGGGTCACCACAGAGTCACCCCAGAGTCACCCCAGCGTCACCCCTGAGTCACCCCAGGATCACCCCCAGAGTCACCCCAGGATCACCCCAGAGTCACCCCAGCGTCACCCCAGAGTCACCCCTGAGTCACCCCAGGGTCACCCCGGAGTCACCCCAGAGTCACCCCAGAGTCACCCCAGAGTCACCCCAGAGTCACCCCAGCGTCACCCCAGGGTCACCCCAGAGTCACCCCAGAGTCACCCCAGAGTCTCAGACCTCAGAGGGAAGTGTAGGGTACAATGAGGTCTTAAATGTCGGGGTCAGTCCAGTGACGTCATGTGGTAATACAGAACGTGCTCCAATGCGTTTTAACACGCCATACAACTGTGTTACAATTATTAGGATACTTTCAGCCTGGGAATTGCCAATCTCTTCTGAACAAAAGGTAAAAAGTAGCTATTAACATGAAAACTACTGCTTCATGACATCACAAGGTGGAACAGAGTATTTTGAGCTTTGGAAATGTAGGCACAAGGTTCCCCACTCTTTTTCACTGACAAAATTTCAAAACTTTTCCATGAATTTTTCTAGCCAGGCTGGTGCCACCTCGTGCCTCCAATCAATTTCATTTGTCTCTAGCGACTAGATCAGGAATCGAGATACACAGACAATTTTCAAGAACCCCGGAAGTTGTAGACCGTGCACCGGCCAATCAGAGAAGAGCTGTGAAGCCATGTCAGGGACCCTTTTGTGGAACAGCACAACAGAAAACAAAGTGGTCGAGATGGATGTAGATGAAGACAGACATTCTGTGTTGGCAACAATTCCCGAGATCGAGGATTTAAAGCAGAACAAAGAGAATGTTTGGTGAATTTTATCAAGGGGAAAGACGTTATTACCCTTCTTCCTTTTTTTTTTTTAACCTAAAGTGAATTTTCCATGAGTTTATGGCACCCTACATAGAATGTAGTGTAGAACTTGATCAGACTTTTTGAGCTAAATATGAAATGTTAACTCTTTCCACTCACCTTATGGTTTGGTATTATAGTTTTTTAACATTCAAAATCCTGTCAGTGCATTTATTGTCGTCTCTTTGAAACAAAAGTCACAGACGTTCAGAAATAATCATAATAGCCTCATGATAACTTAACAGAATGCTGTAGTTGCGTGAAAGAGACACTAAAATTCCATGACTTTTTCAAAACTTTCACTGAATTTACAAAAGTCCATCACTTTTTCAGGATTTCCTTGACCATGGGAACCCAGTAGACATGACCGTGGACTGGATAAAGAAGTGGATTAAGGCGTTCAGCTCCAGTCAAATGAAGCTCACAAGGCTACCCGTTACAGTAGCGCATTTATTTCTGGACAAAATAGCAAAATAAAAACCTTAGGATCATGTAGAGGGAGTTGATACAAACATTTAAGACCAAAATGACAAGGATCACAGCAGCAGTTACAGAGTCACTCACTGCAAATTTCTCTGATCTGGCCAAGATTTTAAAACTTGTATGAGGGTATTCATCTTGTTTTCACATTTATTATCTACTTACTTGTTCTGAGACGGTTTAATTCTAGTCTAGAGGTCGTTTATTTTAAGAAAACTTGTCAAGTAAAATGATCTTGCTGCATGCACAGATAATTTCACTACTTTTAGTCATTTTCTGATAGATTTAAGTGTTTATATCTTAAATTTTGGACAAACTTTTTTTGCAAAAAGTCGATGGAGCCCGAAGCGCCCCCATGTTCACTTCAATTTGAAATATAACGGCTAGTGGGTTAGATACGTCCATTTATTTATACAGTCTATGGTCATGAGCTAACAAACTTCACAAAAACCCATTCCAGTCTCACCCTTTGGTCTAAACGAAGGCAAATGAAAACGGCGGCTGGAATAATTGAGACTTGCCTCATTACTGCATAAGGACAATGGCCTGCAGACATAGTATAATTATCTTCAATAATGCTCACAGAACGAATCTTTGGAGAGGGAGTGGACATATTTACTGGCACAGACAATAATATGAGAGCACTAAAGGTCTTCGTGGAGCTCGATATAGCAGCAGTCACTCCCCGGTCTGGAACAATAGGACACTTGATACCGGAACTGGTCTTAAACTTTGGGACATTACATTACCAAGCACAAACAAACAGCTACAACTGATCAAGGAAACGATGACTTCAAGGAATAATTTTCACTTTTTACTTTATGATCATTTTCATTTTTTATAATTATTCAGTGTTGGGGAGTAACAGATTAGATGTACCGGAGTTATGTAATCAGAGTACAAATTATGAGTAACTGTATTCAGTTACAGTTACTGTTTCAGTGAGTGGTAATTGGATTACAGTTACTTTGTTGAAATAAGTGGATTACACTGCGGCTATATCCGTATATATATATATATATATATATATATATATATTTTTTTTTTTCGTAAACCCACTCATTGCCAGACACTAAACCAGGTCTAAACCAAGTCTAAATCAGGTCTAAAACCAGGTCTACACCAAGTCTAAAACCAGGTCTAAAACCAGGTCTAAAACCAGGTCTAAACCAGGTCTAAACCAGGTCTAAACCAGGTCTAAAACCAGGTCTAAACCAGAACTAAACCAGGTCTAAACCAGGTCTAAAACAGGATTTAACAGGACTAAACCATGCCGTGCGGACCGTGTCTCCTCGTCTTCTATCAATAATATTTTTAATACAGTTCAGTAAAGTCTGGGCTTTTTATTTTCTTTTAGGAGACAAAACTTCTCATGTGAAGATTTCCTCGTCTTTGCTTCTCTACAGAAAATCAAGTAATCCAAAGTATTCAGATTACGTTACTCACTTTAAGTACTTTAATGGATTACGTTACAAACTACAGGTATGTAGTTGGGGTATGTAATCTGTAATCTGTAGGGGAATACATTTTAAAAGTAACCTTCCCAACACTGTAATAATGTATAAAACTTGCTTATTCTTTGGTTTTGACCTCAATACATGTTTTGAAATGCACAATATTGTAATAAATATAAGGTGATACAGATGATGACGCAATAATTCAGTACTCCTCAAATGTGGAAATGTTTAAAGATGCACTGTGTCATTTTTTGGTTGGGGCTCCACCACCTGTTTGTTTCTATGGATACATCATTGCTCTGCCTGGAATGTTCCACAGTGTGACATTAAACAGCTCTGCATTACATTTATTCAGTTACACGTGGTTTTATAGCTGAAAAACACCTTAAAAAACAGACATTCTGACTGGGAGCGGGGTCGTCTCTCCACAGATCTGACTTGTAACTTGGTCTAGTTTGGTCTCGACGATGGTAGAAAGGTTTAATACCATACTGTGAAACATTCCAGACAAAGCAATAACATCTCCATGTAGAAAAGCATTTGACGGACCCTCTACCAGAAAAGTTACACAATGCACTTTTAACTAAACATACAAACAATTAGAAAATAATAAAGTTTGTAGTTGCATATTTATGTGTAGTGTGATGTTTAGAACTAAGCCAAGAGACTCTATGTATAAAACCTGCTTACTGTTTAGTTTAGACCTCTATAAATGATTTGAAATGCACAATATTGTAATAAATATAAGGCAGGGGTCACCAGACTTTTTTCTCTGAGGGTCACATTATCGCTCCCGACTGTGATGGGGCCCGGGGGTCGAGTACGCCATATAAAAAAATGGTATGACCCTGAGGACGCAGACTATATTCTTGGAAAACCGCCACACTTTCTTTACATACCAGACAAACCGCACGGTAGAGGTAAGATCTTAAGACCGAGCCCAAGCCCGACCCGAATTAAATGTCAATCATTACTTCGGGTCGGGTCGGGCTCGGGCTTCAAATAAATATATGTTTATAAAATGTATGCTAAAACGATGTGTGGATACTAAACTAAGGAATACTTGTTATAAAATAAATAATATGGATAAAACAGAGAAGTAATGTAATGTAATTGCTATTTAACTACTAAAAAGGGACCGGAGAGCCAGAGCTCTGCGCACGTGAACGCCCCCTCTTAATTTAATAATCTTCCCCTCCGCAAGTCTGCATCTATTTTGACCTGGTGTCCCCAATATGAAGGAGCAAGAAGTTAAGGATAAACTAAAGGCAGGAGAACTGAAAAGACAAACACGCACCGGTAAGAGTGAGGTGTGGAAAAGCTTCAAATTGATTGTTGAAAATGCTACAGAAACTTGCGTTGGCTTCGCTGAATGTCGTCAATGTGGCGCTTTGCTTTCATACGAGAGCAAAAAGACTGGCACCTCGACGCTGAGCACTGCTCCTCACAAATAAAATATGACATTTCGGGTTTGCTTCGGGCTCGGGCCTGCAAATCAAGTTAATTGGTCGGGCTCGGGCCGGGTCGGGTTTTAATACCCGCGGGCCGGGTCGGGCTGGATTTTTTAGGCCCGATCTCACCTCTACCGCACGGTCCTTACACTGAACAAAAAAATAATCAGTCGTCACTGAAAACTTTGAAAACTCAGCACTCTCTGTCAACTTCTCGTACTTTTAACACTGGCAATTTTGCTGTCCTTAACTACACTACACAACTCTGCACTACAATACTGCGTGCATCAACTGTTTGATCTCGAGCTTGTCAGGTGATGAAAATTTGGCAGCAACTGCAAATATGTCATGTAAAAATTTAAATATAAATAGATATACTTCATATTTATATTAAGTATATCATTTTTTAATTGAAAACATCAACAAAGTACAAGATGCAGACGTGTTATTATTTGCCAAAAAGTAATAAAAAAAAAAATAGGCCATGACAACTTTTGAGGATTGCCTCATAGGGCCAAGTTAAGTGGTTGGAGCAGAGGGGCTGGGGGCCGGACAAAGGGGTGTGGTGGGCCGGAGTCCAGAGTTGATGACCACCCTGATTTAAAGTAATAGTTTTAGAAGTTTCTATTTCAAAACTCCCTCAAATGTGGAAATGTTTAAGGGTGCACGATGTAACTTTCTGGTTGGGGGTCTGTCACCTGTTTGTTTCTATGGATATATCATTACTCTTCCCGGAATGTCCCACAGTATGACATTAAACTGCTCTGTTTTATATTTATTCAATTACAGGTGGTTTCTGACTGTGAGTGGGGGTCACCTCTCCACAGATCTGACCTGTAACTTGGTGTGGTTTGGTCTCCATGAAGGACAGAAAGGTTTAATGCCATACTGTGAAACATTCCAGACAAAGCAATAACATCTCCAGAAAAGAAAAGTTACACAATACACCTTTGAAGTATAGACTCAATCTTGATTTAAAGATGCACAATGTAACTTTTCTGGTCAGGTGTCTCCCTGAAATGTTCCACAGTAACACAATGAACGTAAGTTGCATTTAGCCAATTACAATATTTTTTTATGGATAGAAAAAATACACTTTGTTACTGTGAGCAGGTTACCTTTCCAAAGATCTGACCTGTAACCTGCCATACGCTTGTCCCCATGGAGATAAAGTAGAAACGTTTAATGCCATTCTGCGAAACATTCCAGGTATGACAACAACATCTCCATGGAGACAAGTATGACTGATACTCCACCTGAAAAGTTACACGGTGCACTTTTAAATTGGGTGTTATGTTTTATATATGTACATTATATTGATTTGTGTATTTTTTTTGGGTCTATTTTTATTGTTTTTATTGTATTTAACGTTTGATTTTCTTTATGTGTAGCAGGAAATAGTCTAATGTCCTATAAAAATAAAGTGACAATTACACTCTTTTCCAATTATAGTACAGGTCCTTTCTACTGGTAAATGATTCATCTTAAAATCACCGTTCCGAATCAAGTGAAAGCGAAAGTGAAACTAAATGCGAGCCCTGGTTTATTGCCGTACTGTCCCTACTTCCTGAGGGGGCAGCGAATGTAACAGCCAATTCATCCAAGCAGAAAAAGTGCTGTAGTTTCCCAGTTTTCCTTGAACTACACATCGCTCACTCCGGAGAAACTAAAAGCGGCGGCATCGATTTTAAAGCTGAGAAGTAACTTAAAAGGTGCACTGTGTAACTTTTCATCTGGCTGCTTGTTATTGCTTTGTCTTTGGAATGTCCCACAGTGAAGCATTAAACTCATCTATCTCCATTAAGATCAGCAGAAATGAAACAGATCTAAGGAGAGGCTTCACAAGAATAATGTTTTTTAGGGGTATTTTTAAGTACCATACTGTTCTGACTATAAGTCCCATTTTTGTTTTCATGGTTTAAGTGGTCCTGCGACTTATACTCCAGTGCAACTTATATATTAAAAATTTCACACTGACAGCCACGAGAGGGCGCTCTAGGCTTGTGTGTCAGTATCTGCCACTCCTATTACTCACTTGGCTCTACTGCACATGTCTCCTGCAGAAAGAGCTTCTGTCCTGTTTGTCATGTCAGTCGATGGCACAACATTATTTCTGCACCACTGAAAATTTAACATTTAAATAAACTTATAAGACGACTGAGAAGACTGAACACAAATGACCCAATAAGAAAATCAGATTTTGCAGATTACAAGCTGCAAGTAGCAAAATCTGCAGCTGAAAACTGTAATCGAGCAGCAGAAAGAAAGTTTGGAGTGAGCGAGAAACTTGTGACACTGGGAGGATGCACCATGAAACTTTCCTGGAAGTCACTGGATGGATGGACAAAGTCTGGACTTCAGTGACACCGAAACCATCCTGTCGGGATTCAGAAAGACCCGAATAATTCTAACTGGAACTGATGCTGAGTCTGACGACAGCTACACAGAAGAGGAAGTGGCGCTCTGTTTACCTCAGAAGTGACACCGAGGATGAAGAATTCAATGCATTTTGCGATTTGGAGTGAGATGGAGAGTTTGTTAAACTTGTTCTGTTCTGTTGTTTATGTTATAGTTTATCTGAAGAACTGTTCATATGTGACGTTAACAGTCTGTTGTTCTCTCTTCTATTCTAACTTAACTTTCAAGATGAAATGTCAGTTTCTGGTCTCTGATTTTATAAAATATAAGTTTGACTTATATATATTATTTTCTTCTTCATTATGCATTTTTTGACTGACTTAAACAACTTAAACTCAGCAGCAACTTATAGTCTGAAAAATACGGTAGTAAGAAATACTTGCAATGGAATAATACAAAATGGACAAACGTAAAACTGTACTGTGGAACATTACAGTCACAACAATCACATCGCCATGGAGACAAGCAGGTTACACACCAAAAAACGTACACACAGCACCTTTAAGGAAGAGAATGGACCCTGGAGCAGCAGGATTACAGATTCAGATGTTTTCTTTAGTAACCCGAAGATTTATTATCGAAATCCAATTAAGTCTTCAAGCTCTGAAGCGATCGTTGCCGGCGGATGGGAAAGGTCAAGCGTTTTTTATAAGCTAGGTAGCGTTGGACGGGCTGCTAACGGGCACTCACACATGCGACGTCGCTGCGAGCTAACACGTACATCCAGAGTGATAGGTCCCTGGATTTCACAGATAGATTTGATTTATGCGCGATGTGTGAGCGAGTCTGTTCAAAATGGAAATGAAAGGTGCTATATTACGCAACACAGACTTTTGTGTGATTAAAGCCATGTTAGAATGTTGTTACCTCATGAAAAACAGACCTGGAGTTGAACCTGTTTGAGTAACTATTTATTATTAGTTTGTCTACATCTCCAAAGCTCAAATGTTCTCTTCCACCTCGTGATGTCATGAAGCCATAGTTTGCGAAGGTAGATCGAGTAACTTTTCTTGACGAGGGTCCAACAAATAGTTTTCTCCTTGTAGATGTTTTTGCTTTGTCTGAAATGTTTCACAGTATAGCATTAAACCTTTCTATCCTCAAGAAGACCAAACCAGACTGAGTTACAGGTCAGATCTGTGGAGAGGCGACCCCGCTCACAGTCAGAATACCTGTTTTTGTACGTATTTTTGAGCTATAAAACCACCTGAAATTGAATAAATGTAAGGTTGAGCTTTTAAACGTCATACTGTGGAACATTCCAGGCAACGCAATGACGTCTCCATAGAAACAAGAAGGTGACGGACCCCCAACCAAAAAGTTACATAGTGCACCTTTAGTTTAACAGTTCACTTTTACCTTTAGTTCAGTAGAGATCTGCAATTCAACAGGTGAAATCATCCAAATGATTCTAGTGAAGGTAGATGGAGTTTAAAAACACAGTGGAGCACTTCCTGTATTGGTAGTTTTCAGATTCTAGAACGTGATCATGTCATAATTGCAGATGGGGAGCAAGGGTCAGTTTTCCCTCTTAATTACACTGTACCAGAGTCCTGCACGGGTCCATTTATGGAGACCCGCACTCGCGCATTCTTTAACATTCCACCTGTTACCCGCCTGTGCCCGTAATAAACCACACCCAAATTACAAGCTTTCTAACTGAAGCATCTGAAGAATATGAATTGAAAAGTTACGACTTTGAGAATTACAGCCACAAAATGAAATTAAACGGCTTCATTTTCTTCATTACGAATACGAATTCACAGACACGACTCGACTGTCATCACTTCAGAGGCTGCACACGCCACAAACTGAACCAGGACTAAACCAGGACTGTACCAGGACTAAACCAGGACTAAACCAGGACTAAACCAGGACTGAACCAGGACTGAACCAGGACTGAACCAGGACTGATCTAGGACTAAACCAGGACTGTACCAGGACTAAATCCTGGACTGATTCCAGGACTGTACCAGGACTGAACCAGGACTGAACCAGGACTGAACCAGGACTGAACTAGGACTAAACCAGGACTAAACCAGGACTAAACCAGGACTAAATCAGGACTAAAACAGGACTGATTCCAGGACTGTATCAGGACTGAACTCGAACTAAACCAGGACTAAACCAGAACTAAGACAGGTCTGGAGGTGCACCCGCGTAGTCTGCAGGCAAAAGGACCGGAGCAGAGGTACACGTCGCACGGAGGTAAGTCCTGCGGTCCACGGACTCAGTCTCTCTCTCTCTCTCTCAAGATTAGTCCTGGTTTAGTCCTAGTTTAGTATTGACCCACCCATGTGTAATTACTACCTGCCCGCATTCCGCCCGTAAAATTCCAGAACGTTAAAACCCGCCTGTTTCAGCAACTATATGCCTGTACTCATCAGGTACTCGACCCAGTGCAGGACTCCACACTGTACTTTATAGTAGCTGTACCGTACTGTACTTACAATATCCAAAAAGTAAATGCACAAATGTTGAACTCGCTATTTTCTATTATTGACCAAACCCAAGAACTCAAAATACTGCAACATCGTTTTGAATTTTTACAATTTTTATTTTAGCTGCCCCCCCATCTGTATTCATTCATATTGGCCTATGTCATCTGAAACCCAGCAATTACCACATGACATCACAAGGTGGAACTGTGTGTTTTCAGTTTGAAAGAACACACAACTCCAGGTCTGCTTCTGATGAGGAAACAACATTAGAATAGATCAAAAATAGCGTCACATGAGCTTTTAGCTGGATTTCCAGATGTGTCCCTTAGTCAAACAGAAATAGAAGGACGTTCGCAGACTGATGGGAGATGTATTGATCTGACCAAGTCGAACACAGACTGAGAAAGGAGAGAATAAAGCGAAATGTGCTTTTACCCAGCGAGCATGTCTTGATGTTTGCTATAGATTATTGAAAGAGGAAACCATGAAGTATTTTTGTATTTTATTCATTTTAAAGAGGGAGTATTTTACTGCTAACACATAACATATTTAGATCACAATGTTATCTTGTCTTGTTTTGAAAAGGCTGTAATCACCGAAAACAACGGATTATTAACATGTTTTATAAGTTTAAGCTTTGTTATGTTCCCTTCCCAAGCTAAGTCACAAAGCGCTATCACAACACAGTCAGGTTTGTGAAGTTGGAGTGGATTGTTTTGTATCATGCCTAACCCTAACTCTTTTGTATAATTATGGAGATTAGCTGTGCATGTAGGTTTTGGGTCTTGGTCTGTGTCTTAGAGCTAATCTTAAGGAGGGTTCAAAGTAGCCAGGCTGGCGAAACCTAGTGCCTCTGCACAATTTCATGTCTCTCCAGTGACTAGGTCAGGAATCAGAATACACTAGATCAGGGGTGCTCACACTTTCAACATGTGAGCTACTTACAAAATGACCAAGTCATAATGATCTACCTAATACAAAGCCAAGTAAACTGCACTGAAACACTCTGTGCCCCTTTTTTGGACCCTCACCCACAGTTTGAGAACCCTTCTTTAAGAGAACTTCCTCTGGCACTTTACACAAAACTGTGAAAAAAGTGAAGGAAGATTTTTAAACCTGTTTTTTAAAGTTCCAAACTGGAGTTAAATTCTTTTCTGGTTTTGCAGTGACATTTACCAGCCTCTGCACATTTACCAAACCAAACGCACATCGTGACAAACACAGATGCATTTGTGCACTTTTGTTAGACAAACTTCAGCCAAATGTGGCAGTAGGTCTGTTCTGTAGATCTGCTCTATGCTGTAGACCTGTTTTGTGCCAACACTGGAACACAAATTTAGACTCATTTTTGCTTCACGTTTCGTCTTGCTCTTCTAATCAGCCGCACTGTGGGAGGGGCTTGTGTTGGCTGTACGCAGGAAGGAGCGAGAGCGTGAAAAGGCGAGGGGCGGCGTGCTGACGTGAGGCAGATGGACAGGTAGGATGTTTAGGAAGTTGAACCTGCCCTGTGATGCACGCTGGTACACGAGGGCACACGCTGTTGCAGACGAGCCGTGCATAGGGAGCGTGTGTGTTTGTGATGTGCCGTAGAAGCTCCGCGGGTTTCAAATGAGCGCACAGGCTGCACTGAGACGCCCCACACGCGCCGGCACCCCGAAAAAATTTTATCGCCAACAGCAGCGGCCGTAATGAAATATGATCGCACTTGTTGAGTGTCAGACCTTGAGTGAGAGACAAGACCGAGTCCAAACGCGATTGAGTCCGAGACGAAACACAGCGATCTACCCACACGACCTTGGCGATCGACTGGTAGATCGCGATCGATGTATTGAGCACCCCTGCACTAGACGGTTCGCAAAAACCCCGGCAATGCATGTTCAGGCAACAGCTAAGCAGTGAAGAGCCATACATTCTGTTCTGGCAACGATTCCTGAGATCGAGGATTTAAAGTTGGAACAAAGAGAACATTTGGTGAATTTTATCAAGGGGAAAGATGTTATTGTCCTTCTTCCTACGGGATTTGGGAAAAGCTTAATATAGCAGTTAGTCCCATTAGCGGTGCATTACATACGTCATGACCAAATAGCAGTGATTGGTTAAATGAAAAAAACTACCAGCCTACTGTCGAGCGAACGAATTCTAACACTGCGAGGTCAGATGGTTTTTATGACGTGAAACCAGCTGATGAATCAGGCTAGGTTCATATAGGTCCAGAGAGAGATCACTAGATTACTCAAACATGAATGCTCTAAAAGTTTTTCAGGCATGTTCGTGAAGAGGGAACAACATTATCTTATCATACTGTCTTTTGTTCTGTTTAGATTAGTTTTTTCTTTGTCTTCTGTAAATGCTGCTTTTGTTAATGGATTAGGACCCCCTCGCAAACAAGAAGCTACATCGCAAGGGGCTTCCCTTATAAATAAATAAATAAATTGGTAGAAAGCTCCATAAAGTAAATTTTGCATAATCCCTCCTGTTTAAAGAAGCTCTTTAACAGATTGCCATACTTATGTGGTGTGACCAGTCATTGGTGGGTTTCAGATTCTAGATTGTGATAACGTCATACTCACAGATGGTGAGTATTGATTACATGGAAAATCACTTAGACTGTAACGTTTCACATTATGACTTCCATCATCTTTTAATTCAATTAGAGGAATTGCTCAAAAACATCTTGGGAAAACATATTGTCTTACCCTGGATGGAGTGGCCTTTCCACAGATCTGGCGCGTTGCAATTGCAGGCTTTCAGATGAAATCGCATTCTTAAAGCCAATATTATTTAATACAGATGGGGAACAGCTAAAATGAATATTGTTCAACTGCAGATTTTTGTTGTAATACAGCACGATCTAAGGTCTAGTGAGTAGAAATGATCAGGTTCCATATTTGGGAATTCACATTTCTAATATTTCACAACAAAGTACAGTGTAATCAATAGGAAACTGGCTCTTGCCCCCATCTGAGAGTATGACATCACCACACTCTAGAATCTGAAAACCACCATTGCTGTTATTTCTAGGGATGTAACAATAACCAAAATATGATATCGTATCGTCAACAGTCTCACAATAATACCGTGAGCTGACACAATACATCAAATCGCAAGTCTCTTTGCTTAAATGCAGGTTTTACAGTAGCAGGATCTTATAAAAATAGGGAACTACATATCCCATGATGCATTTCAGCGCAAACAACACAAAGAAATATGTTTTTTACTTGAATTCTTCAGATTATGATGAAAATAATTCACACCAAAATCTTGTCAGGGTATTTTAAAAGCAGAAATGAGTCGTATCTACAATTAAAATAGTCTCTCCAAAATATCGCAATAAATATCGTACCGCGAGATGCATATCGCACTGAGAGATCTGGATATCGATACATCCCTAGTTATTTCTTTATCTATGTTCTAATGTTGTTTCCTCATCACAAACAGACCTGGAGGTGTGTTTTGTTTCATTCACACACAAACCCTGAGTTCTTCTCTCAAACTGAAAACACTCTCTTCCACCTTGTGATGTCATGTGGTAATACAGGAAGTGCTGAAAAACAAAACAAAAAACAATATATGTGTAAATTAAAATGACTTAAATTAAGGACATTTTACTTTATTTGAGTCGATTCAGCTTGACAAGTAAAATTATGTACCAATGGAATACTGTAAAAATGTTTGTCTTAATTCAAGCATTATTCGACTTTGTTTCTTATTTTAATTGCAAAAAGTTGATGTTTTTCTTATTTTAAGTGTAGCAAGATGTATTTTCATATTTTAAATACAAAAAGTCTTATTCCACTGGTAGATCATTTTACATGTCAAGTGAAATTTACTCAGATCATGATCAAACTTTCTTAATTCAAGTCATCTTAACTTGACTAGATTTCGTTTTTTGCAGTAGAATCATTTGAATCATTTCAGCCCTGGAATTGCCGATCTCTACTGAACAAAAGGTAAAAGGAGCTGTTAACTTGAAAACTCCAGCTTCATGATAATAAAGGATTACTCGAATATGTATGAATGAAACAAAACACAACTCTGAGCTTGTTTTCCATGAGGTAACAACATTATAACATGGTTTAAATCTCATAAGAATCAATTTTGTGTAATATAAGTCCTTTAATTACCACTCTGAACACACTATCTTACACATCAAGCATTAATCAAAGATATCTGTTATGTTTTTCTTGTCCTGATCCTCTGCAAAAACAGCCTTATAGATGATTGTGATGTTATCTAAACCCCAGCAACATTAATAGAAACTGAACAGCTTTGATCTTATTTGTACAAAGCCTTTAGTCTCAGCTGTGTTCACCCGTTTCCTGTTACAGATTACAGTTTATCTGAGTTTCTGGGGGGTTACAAATCCAGGAAATATTTTTGGAGGATCTGGCAAAGCTCAATTATAATCGAGTGTAATGTTGTGTTTTCCAGTAACTACTTTGTCCAATCAGTCTGTCTCTCCGGTTCAACGACAGGCAATAACAAAACACAAATCAAAAACTGCAAATAGTCAGAGATGGAACATAACAAAGTAAAATAGTAGTAGTAAAAGTACTCTACTTAAAGGTGTGTTGTGTAACTTCTCTAGTGGAGGGTCCGTCAAATACTTTTCTGCATGATGCTATTGTTTTGTTCTGTAATGTTTCATAGTATGGCATTAAACGTTTTTATGTTTACGGAGACCAAACCAGATCAAGTTACAGGTCAGATCTGTGGAGAGGCGAACCCGCTCACAGTCAGAATGTATGTTTTAGGTTTAGGTTTTGAGCTATAAAAGCACCTCCATCCATTTTCTTCCGCTTATCCGGGGCCGGGTCGGGGGGGCAGCAGTCCAAGCAGGGATTCCCAGACTTTCTTCACCCCAGACACATCCTCCAGCTCCTCCGGGGGGACCCCAAGACGTTCCCAGGCCAGCCGAGAGACATAGTCCCTCCAGCAGGTCCTGGGTCTTCCCTGGGGCCTCTTCCCTGTGGGACATGCCCGAAACACCTCCCGAGGAAGGCGTTCAGGAGGCATCTGGAATAGTTGCCCGAGCCACCTCAAATGGCTCCTCTCGATGTGGAGGAGCAGCGGCTCTACTCCGAGCTCCTCCCGTGTGACTGAGCTCCTCACCCTATCTTCAAGGGAACGCCCATCCACCCTGCGGAGGAAACTCATTTCGAGCGCTTGTATCCACGATCTCGTCCTTTCGGTCACTACCCAGAGCTCATGATCATAGGTATATAAAAGCACCTGTGATAGAATAAATGTAAGGTAGAGTTGATTAATGTCATACTGTGGAACATTCCAGGCAGAGCAATGACATCTCCATAGAAACAAGCAGGTCAAGTTGCATAGTATGTCTTTAAGTATACTGGTACATTTTAGGTATCAGTATATTTTAAAGTGGATACTTTTTACTTTTACTTCACTACATCTAAGAGCAGGTATGTTCTTCCTACTCCACTACTTTTTTGAACAGGATACAAAATAAAAGTATATTTTTATTATAGTTTGAGACCTGCTGAAAAGATTGAGGGTTTATTTTTATCACGTTTATATTCAATTCAATTTAATTCATCTTTATTCTGGAGTCATGGTCCAGTTTTAAAACAGACAAGAACAGGGACAACACAAACACACAAACAATAAACATTTATGTTTTTAAAAGACTTCCATACCAGTGTCTCCACATGTTGGACTGATCTTATTGCGCTGAATCTCAGATTTGTGAGTGACATTATTATTTCATTGTCTGATTCATTCAGTCTGCAAATAAAACTGCACATTAAAGTTCTTAGTAGAGCTTGCAGAGAGTTCACTCATGCAGTAACAAACATCTCAGTCGCACTCGATCGTGGCCTCCTCAAAAGCACCCGTAAAGCATCAATGTAGTCACCTGCAGTTTTTGCAATCTGGCTTTTTTGTAATTAAACCAGAGGTGAGCTGTGTACAACGGTGTATAATAAGATGTAAACAATAACAACTTTACATCATTTGTACAAGAACTAAACTTAGGCATAAGAGGATTTGCCTGAGCATAGATCATCCTACACTGTCTGTACAAATCATCATCATCTGTCATGTCTGCACTGATGATCTGCCCAAGATATTTCACTTTTGTTCTAACAGACAACACAACATTCGACAGGCAAAAGTCTGGATACCTCATGTGCGTGTCTTCTTTGGTCCTACAGATCATGACCATACTATTGGCAGCATTGTACGTGCAAAGAAAAACTGGATAATTGTTTCTGTTAAACAAACTTCAGCACAAATTATTGTCAAAATCTGCGCAAAATACTTAATACTATCCTTAATCTTTAATACTTTTACTTAAGTGCATTTTATCATGTGATACTTTAACTTCTACATTCACTATCTGTACTTTTACTTCAGTAACAAACCTTCTTCCACCACTGCAAACAAGTTTTACCATGAATCTTTATTATAGTAAATTAGAATGCAGTGCAGAGTAATGACTCCTGACAGCCCTAACATTTACATAACAGTGACATTTCTAATCCAAAAACGATAATTGAACATTTCCAAAATGATCAGTCTACGCTAACGTTAGCTCATTAGCGCTGCTTCATTTGCATATATGGTCATTAACGGCCACGCAAGATTAAGATTCTCAATTAGAATTACAGGACACCAGAGATTTGCTTCTAAAATCACAAACTTTTGGATGGAGATTGGGCCCAAATGAGGTTTCAAAAATTAGCATGAGAATAGAACTTTTACCAGTGCTTTTTCAAATCTCTCATCATCTAATCTTTGAACAGCCTCCAGATGAAGCTTTAGGAATGTTTTCAATAAGGCAGGAGTTTGGAGAGTGGAAGGAAGAGAAATACACAAGTTTAATAAGTTTAGTAATAATAATAATAAGTTTAAGCTTTGCTATGCTCCCTCCCTGCACTAAGGCCCCGTGCACACTAGTTTGTATTTGAGTCGTTTTCGTTGTGGATGCAGTGTCCATTCACACTAATCTGACTGAAAACGGCTCCAGAGACGAAACCATCTGGTGCCTGCCAGTTCCCATGAATTCATCTGAGTACAGATCTGATCCGGCACTGTGTGGACCCCTGAAAACTCTGATACTCTGATGTAGGTCTATGCGCCGTGAAGTAATTCACCGCCAAAACGCTAAGAGGCTAGAATATATGTCCATTCATATATACGGTCTATGCGTATGACCTGCAGACGTATAATCTCTGAAAAGTTTCACATGAACCATCTCCAACGTGATAAAAGCACAGAACAGACTCACCATCAGCTGAACACCCCTCTGTCACAGAAAGAACACTCATATTCCACTGAGTCGTGTCCTTTAGTCCGACAGAAGCTGAACCGCATCAGCGAACAATAGTGAGCTGTTTTTTGAGTGCTTAGTTTCTACAAATGAGCCATGTGGTTTTAAGTTTCATTTCTGTAAAATGTAAACAAATGTACTCAAAGTTGTGTGGATAGGGAAGGATTGCAGACAGAGAAGCAACGTGTCTGGATGCAGATCCTTTCTGATACGGTGATACGGTTATTTGTTTTAGTGTAAACGTTGCCTAAATCACTCCACCTTCAGAGCACTATCACAGTCAGGTTTGTGAAGTTGTAGTGGATTGTTTTGGATCACACTTTTGTATATTTATGTAAAATGGTCATGTAGGAGTGAGGGCGATGTAGGTTTCTTGGACAGAACTGAACAGCTAAACGTAAGGTGGATTTCGAATAGTGCAAAAGAACGCTAGATTACTCAGACATTGTTGGATGACATTTAAAACTTTCACTCTGACCAATCCTCAATCCTCTGAGAAAGCACTGGGCACAGAAACTCCACACTTTTTCACAAACTTTAGGGACAAATTTGGGTGCAATGTATGTCTTTTTTGTATCCAGTTTTTCTTTCAAACTATGGACCGAAATAAAGAATAATAATATAACCTCTTCAGGCATGTTTTTGATGAGGGATCAACATTATAACATAGTAGAAAGCTCTAAAAAAAAAAAAAAAAAAGTAAATTTTGTAGAATGGAAAAAATACAAATACACCAAGTTAACCTCGTGAGCTTTTATTTTGAAGGGGTCTTATGTTAATTTATGTGCATTTATCATAATTTAACCATGTTTTAATCCTTTTCCTTCACCATTAACTTACTTATATTTCAATAGAATCATGTTTTCACTTTTCTTTTTTTTATATTAGAGAATACAAAGGTTTGACTCGAGGAATAGAGTGCATACATTAAGGTTTAAAGGGGGTGACGATGTAATTAGAAGGGCTTCTGTTCCTCTTCTATGGGCCTGAGTAGGTAAATGATCAAACTGAAAATGAAAAAATAAATTAACAGTGTTTCTGTTGCCAGCATTTAAATAATAATAAAATCAAACCTACCTACCTACTTACATTTATTTGTCTATTTCACTGTGTTCCTATAAAAATTCCTTTATCATTTTTTAAAGACTTGGACAATTCAATATCATTTTTTGTATGGCATAAAAAGATGCAAAGGGTCAAACTTCTTAATTTGGACAGAGCACCATATTCCGAGGGAGGATTAAATCTTCCAAATTTGGTTTCATTCGAAGGCTGATGAAGGGGCTCTATTCACTCTTACTGGAAAACATTTGGAAATATGTGGACGATGACTTTTGGTGTAGTTAACGAGACTGGACATGTAATAAAACCATGGATTCAGCAGCAGCGTCTTCACAACCTGCCAAAGCTTTCCATCGCAGCTTCAATGTCACTTCCACTTACTTGCTGAACATAACGGAGCCATAGATCCATGAACGGTGCGCTACAATGGCATCTTTTTTTTATTAAGTTAGACAAATTATAATATACACAAAATAATAGGCAATTTATAAAAGAAAAAAATAAAGAATCCAATGTGACGTAAGAGTGAATAGAGTCCAGTGAGACGTGTTGGGAAATGGGATTTTGACTACTTTTTACATTTTAGATACATACGGAAGGCATCAAATGTATGAAGGATATGACAATATGTTATAAAGAAAAAAGTGAAATAACTATAATAAATAAATATAAATAATAGTGTTGTTGTCAAGACCGCACTAATCGAGACCAAGACCAGTCCAAGACCACAGGGTCCCAAGACCAGGACAAGACCAAGACCTCTGAGAGTCGAGAGAGAAAAGACCAAGACCGAGACCACGGCCCATCGAGACCAAATCGAGATCATCTTTGTAATTTTTGACATTTATTTGTATTTTATAGTTATTTTGGCACATATATATCAATGTTTTTATAAATCTGTTTCCATTTTATCACTCGTTTAGTGTCAGACCTCAAGACCGAGACAAGACCGAGTCCAAACGCCTTCAGAACCGAGACAAGACCAAACCAAACGCCTTCAAGCCCGAGACAAGACCGAACCAAACGCCTTCAAGCCCGAGACAAGACCGAGTCCAAACGCCTTCAGACCGAGACAAGACCGAGTCCAAACGCCTTCAGAACCGAGACAAGACCGAGTCCAAACGCCTTCAAGACCGAGACAAGACCGAGTCCAAACGCCTTCAGAACCGAGACAAGACCGAGTCCAAACGCCTTCAGAACCGAGACAAGACCGAGTCCAAACGCCTTCAGATCCGAGACAAGACCGAGTCCAAACGCCTTCAAGACCGAGACAAGACCGAACCAAACACCTTCAGGGCCGAGACAAGACCGAGTCCAAAAACCTTCAAGACGAGACAAAACAGAGTCCAAACGCGGTTGAGTTCGAGACGAGACCAAGACCACAAAAAAAGTACTTGACTACTACGACACTAATAAATAATACATATTTTTCAGCAGAAAAAGGGTGCCTACTTTACACATTTGAATATAACATTTTTCTAGTTATTTGAACGTTTTTCTTTGTTACATGATTTCATATAATCTTGCTTCATATATTGGACATCGTCTAATACCCAGTCATGTAAAGAAAAAGAAAATGCCAAAGAAAATGTGTAATTTCCAGATGCATAACTCTACAACTATTCTACTCTACAAGCTGCTACCACGTCCACATACCATATTAAATAAACGTCTTTGTGAGTGACATTTTCAAACCCAAAGAAGAGAAAAGGCTAAATGTTGTGCAGGGGTGAGTTCATTAGCTTGAGACGTTATTTTTTTCACCGTGTATCTGTCAGAACGCGACTAAAACGTGTCAAACTGAACCTGCCTGGACTCCCCTTCGTTATCCGGCCTCTCTCCCTCCGCCTCTCGGTCCTATGGGGTTGCCACGGTAACAGACCTATCACACGCACGTCTTAACATTGAACGCACCTGCGAGAGGAGACAGGCGTGCACGGAGCCGTTTCTAATTCAGTTACATTACCGTCGTTTGAGCATTTCCTGATCGGATTAGACATGGTAGAATCACCAAGGGTTTATCAGTTCACTTTTATTATGACTGTTGTTTTGTTTTGTAGCATGTTGTCGGTTGGTTTAGTTCTTTCAGACTGGGGCTGGAGCAATAAAGTCTGCAATTATTTTATGTTCTTATTTTATTTTCAAAAGTAATGTACACTACCAATCAAAAGTTTGGACTCACCCTCTCATTCGGTGTTTACTACTTTCTAGACTTTATGTATGTAAAAGACTACGTTCGGTTTGGTGAGTTTGCGCAATTTGTGTGTGTATATTCCGCCACTACATGTGCAGCTACACGGAGGCTTAACTCTTTAATATTCACGAAGGAACTCGTCCGTGATTGGGGTGCAGTGTTTCCCGCAGTGCTTGACAACAATTGTCGCCCCGTCTTGACTACGTCCTTCTGAACCATGTGAATCCTTGCAAAACTATGGCCGTGGCACCCCGGTACTCACTTTTGCCTCACGTTTTGTTTACTCTTTACAAGGGATTTATTTTTTATAATATGTCATAAATTTGAGAATGTTTTATTTACTAGTATTACCAGGCAGCAGTTTGCATTGATTTTTTCCCCCCATTTGTATAATCTTAAAACAAATAGTTGGTTTAATAACACACAAATGGTTCTGCATTTTGTTCCCATACTGCACAGAAAATAAACTGAACCGTGACCTCAAAACCGAGGTACAAACCTGGTCAGCCTTATCATCAGAAGAGCCTCTAGTCAGAAAATCCATGTTCAGGTAGTGTTACAAATTGTTACAAATGAAATTGTATTTCAAGTTTTAAATATTTTAAAAAGTAAATATTAAAAGTAATAAATATATTAAACCCTTAAAATACAGCAAAAATGTTTGAGGAAATAATGATTTGGGTCTTCAGTGTAACAGGATTAATAATTGTCTGATTTTCAGGCAACAACTTGCAAAATGTTCAGTAATTCGAGCTCTACAACCTTCATTTCAATTTTATTTTAAGTCTTTTTCTTTTAATATAGCATTGGTGGGTTTGTAAACCAACAAATTAAGTAATGCTGGCCTTAGCTAATGCTGTTATGCATGATTATGCGTTTTCCTGTCAATATCTCTAAAAATGTTGATGTTGCAGCCATTTTTAATCGGTAAACATCCAAAAGTTTACTAATTCTTCTTTGATATCCAGGGATTATTCCCTGTTGCTTTCATCAAATATATATTCAATTGTTCAAGAGAAATGTTGCTGACAAACCAATAGAAGAGGTCATGATTTTCGGACTTGTGGGCCTTCTCACTACAGGGCCTTCTGACTAGTGGGCCTTCTGACTAGTGGGCTTTCTGACTAGTGGGCTTTCTGACTAGTGGGCTTTCTGACTAGTGGGCCTTCTGATGATAAGGGTGTAACCGGTACATACCAAACCATGATTTTTGTACTGTTACATCCTTACAAAAGACACCAAATATATGAAAAATAGTAAAAACTTGTATGTATAAAATATATAGGGGAAAGTGCCCAAACATAACAAAGAAGTAAGATATATGGAATTATGTAGCAAAAAAACTAAACCAAAAAAAAACATGAAATAACTCCATATATCTTCATATATTTGATGTCTTCTGTATGTAGAATGTATTTTCACTTTTGGTATTGTATGTACCAGTAAAAAATTTGGACTCATCCTCTCATTTAGCATTTTGTTTCTTTTTCTTACTACTTTCTACATTATAGATACATACAGGAGACAACAAATATATGTTGAGTTGTGTTTTGCTTCATTCACACATATTTAACACACAAACCCTGCAGATTTAGACTGAGTTCTTTTCTCAAGATGAAACCACCTTGTGATGTCATGTAGTAATACAGGAGGTGCTCCACTGTGTTTTAAAACTCTGTATACCTTCACTAGAATCATCTGGATCATCTCAGCCCTGGAATTGCTCATGTCTAGT
The DNA here is from genome assembly GCF_026225935.1 of Boleophthalmus pectinirostris. Classification (NCBI taxonomy): domain Eukaryota; kingdom Metazoa; phylum Chordata; class Actinopteri; order Gobiiformes; family Gobiidae; genus Boleophthalmus; species Boleophthalmus pectinirostris. The sequence continues at coordinate 28,940,773 of NW_026571036.1, read as the reverse complement.
GATCAAAAGATTAAAATAAAGTGGAACAAAGCTATGGAGATGTAAATGTAGTAAAAACATACATGAATCAAACAAAACTCCAGGTATGTTTCTGATGAGGTAACAACATTATAACACGACTTAAAGCTCACAAAAGTCAAACAAAGGCGTTAGGTTACACTATATGGCACTGAAGAATGGACCTTAAGACAGATGTTGTTAACCCCTTAACGCCTAAATTTACATAGCTGTATTAAAAAATAAAAATGTGTGGGTTTTTGCCTTTAAGTAAATGGTAAATTAAGTTGAGATTATTAATTTGACCATAGCAAAAATAAATAAATAAATGGAAATCTGGGTATGTTGCAGATTTGCGAACTAGAAAAGAAGGTCTTGCATTTGCACTAACACTGGGGGATGCGGCCACTATCTCGCCTTATATCTTAATCCAAACGGTTTGCCTCATATTTGTGACAGTCGGCGTTAGGTTAAGACACTTGTTTCCACATCTACACACACACAAATACAACATATATTTCTTGTTTAAATTGATCATGTTGGTTAGACTCTACAGTACTACACTAGCTCCAAGAAAAATGCAGCCGGCTCGATGTATTGACAGCAGCAGAGGGAGCAGATTAGTTAGACTGTAAGGCCTGCAGTATCGATGGTGCGTTCGAGAGCAATGGGATTAATGGCTTTTCTTGATATTGCTTTGCCATGAGAGCTGTTTAGGACCAGAGCCCCGCAGAGCCGACATGGCCTTGACCAATCCCGAATCGATGACTTCATTATTGAGCTGGTGTGGCTGTCCATGTGCTTCTGGCCCACAAGATAAATGGGGCCTTTAATAATTGCTTTTCTAACATCTTTTACTTCTACGATTCTCAATAAAAAAACATAAAAATATATATTCCCCTGGGAGCCGCTGAGGTTTGATCAAAACAGGTTTTTCAAATGTTCTTGACAGGAGTTTCCATGTTCTACCTGTGTCTACCTGTGTACCAAGTGGGTTTCCTCAAGGCATTTCAATCTAAAACAGGCACTACAGGTTAAATCCTCCACCAAAGTTCATCCTGACCAAGACTAGCTCAAGATCTGGAGCCCAGCGGTATTGAAGAATGGGTCAAATTCAGAGGACAAATCTTCCGATGGGTGAATTAGGTGTACCTGAACTTCAAAAACTCAAATACTTATCATTGTTTTTCTACGTATCCCACCCCACTAGGCAGGCTGGTTCCACCTAGTGCCTCCGCTCAATTTCATTTCTCTGGAGCGACTAGGTCAGGAATCAGAATACACTAGACCACAGGTGTCAAACATAAGGCCCGGGGGCCAGATCCGGCCCTCCAAGACCTTTAACCTGGCCCTTGGCTGATTTTCTACTAAAATATTTTAATCATATTTTCTATTAAAATATTGGTCATTGTCTGTGGTGTTTATCACAGCAGCGTCTCTGTACGTGGCCCCTCCCACCAGAGCAGCACAAATGAAGACTTGTCTCTTTCCAAACGCTCTTAAAGGACGATCGTTTTGACTGTTGAATGTGACGCCCTCATCAGCAAAATGTCAAAAATAGAAAAGTGGACGCCAAGTGCAGGATTTTCCAAGAAAAACTGACTTATTCCTATTTGCAAACAAGTTCATGTTAAAACATTGTGTTGAAATAGCATTTTTCTCATAATATAATATTTTGTAAAAGAAAGAGTTCATCAATTAAAAAAGATTTCTGTAATAGATTTGCATTTCTCTGCACCAATATTTGAACTTATTGCTGTTTTTGGGGTTTATATGCCATGAGTTTTCTGATCCGGCCCCTTTAGGATCAAAGTAGGTTGGATACGGCCCCCGGACCAAAATGAGTTTGACACCCCTGCACTAGACGATTTGCAAGAAGACTGTGCACTGGCCAAAGTCAAACTCAACCATCTGTCTGTGTCCCTTTTGTAATACAGCACAGTAAACAAAGCAGTCGAGATGTGTAGGCAAAGATTCCCGAGATCAAGGATTCAAAGCCAGAACAAAGAGAATGTTTGGTGAATTTTATCAAGGGTCAAGACGTTATTGCCCTTCTTCCTAAGAGATTTGGTGCATTACATACGTCATGACCAAATAGCAGCAATTGGTTAAGTTAAAAAAGTATCCACCTACCATCGAGTGAACGAATCCTAATGTTGCAAGGTCAGACAGTTTCCACAAAGTGAAACCGGCTGATGAATCAGGCTACCACCCTACTGACTTTTGGCTCAAATTTAAAGGTCCTATATTACGCAAAGTTGACTCTTGTGAGCTTTAAGCCATGTTATAATGTTGTTACCTCCTCAAAAACAGACCTGGAGTTGCGTTTTGTTTCATATTATTAGTCTGTTTACATCTCCATAGCTCAAAATGTTCTGTTCCAACTTGTGATGTGATGTAGCAGTAGTTTTCAAGTTAACCTTTTACCTTTAGTTCAGTAGAGATTGGTAATTCCAGGGCTAAAATTATCCAAATGAATATATGTGGAGAAGAACTCAACCTAAAGAAGCAGGGTTTGTGTGTTAAAAATGAGTGAATGAAGCAAAACACAACTGAAGGTCTGTTTGTGATGAGGAAACAGCATTAGAACACAGATCATAGATGGATGGAGATTGGGCCCAAATGAGGGTTTAAAAAATTAGCATGAGAATAGGATAGCAGTTTTACAAGTGCTTTTTCAAATCTCTCACCATCTAATCTTTGAACAGCCTTCAAATTAAACTTTAGGAGCGTTCTGAATGGTTTGAATGAGGACACAATAATGCAGCAGTTTGGAGAATGGAAGGAAGAGAAATACACAAGTTAGTTTAATAAGTTTAAGCTTTGTTATGTTAGGCTGATTCATCAGCCGGTTTCACTTCGTAGAAACTGTCTGACCTCACAGCATTAGGATTCGTTTGCTCGATGGCTGGCGGATAGTTTTTTATTTAACCAATCGCTGCTCACTGGTATATTAAGCTTTATCCAAATCTCGTAGGAAGAAGGACAATAACGTCTTTCCCCTTGATAAAATTCTCTTTGTTCCGGCTTTAAATCCTCGATCTTGGGAATCGTTGCCCAATACAAAATACATGGCTCGTCACTGATTGGCTGGTGCCCAGACTCGCACTTCTGGGGTTCTTGAAAACCGTCTAGTGTATTACGATTCCTGACCTAGTCGCTGGAGAGAAATAAAATTTCTAGGAATTTCTTCACTAGGTGGCACCAGCCTGGCTATTGTAATGTCCCCTCCCCGCACTAAATCACTCCACCTTCAGAGCGCTATCACAGTTGTAGTGCAGGGGTGTCAAACTCAAATTGACAGAGGCCAAAATTAAAAACTGGGACAAAGTCGTGGGCCAAACTAAATATTTATTGAAAAATTTCAACCACATCTGCATGTTTTCTCTTTTTTCGAGATATGTAATGCTAAACCTTTTCTTATTAAAATAAATGCTTATTAATAGTTTTGCTTAAACATTAATAACAACATTTTAAATAAATAATGTCTCTATAGTCTATCTGTAACCAGCTCTATACATATTTGATATAATCTCGCTGGCCAAATATAATTATATAGCGGGCCAAATTTGGTCCCCGGGCCTGAGTTTGACATGTCTGTTATAGTGGATTGCTTTGTATCACACGTTTGTATATTTATGTAAAATGGCCACGAAGGAGCGTGGGTGATGTAGGTTTCTCGGACACAACTGTACAGCTAAACGTAAGGAGGGTATAGAAGGTTGACATTTAAAACCTCTTCAGGCATGTTTTTTGATGAGGGAAAATCATTATAACATAGTAGAAAGTAAATTTTGCAGAACAGAAGGAAGAGAAATACACCAAGTTAACCCCGCATTCTGCTACACTGACTTTCTGAGCTTTTATTTTGAAGAACTCAGTCTAAACATGCAGGGTTTGTGCATTTAAACGTGATCGAATGGAACAAAACACAAGTCCAGGTCTGTTCGAGACGAGGAAACAACATTCTAGCGTAGATCAGAAAACGGCGGAGTATGAACCCTTGAGAGTGTGCCGTTCACTGGAGTATAGCTGCGGAGCTGTGACACATCTCTGCTGGGTTAACACAATGTCACATCAGATTTCATTCATGATTTCATTACAGACACCAGTGACCCGAGCCAAGTCTTCCACACTCCAGCGCCACTGAACTGCAGCTGGACCGCCTCCAAACAACAAAGACAAAAGTGAAAGTAAAACGGATCTCTGCAAGTATTGTGTATCTTGGATCTAACTCAACAATTCCTACACTTGAACGTACAATTATTTTAAGTTTCGAACCATGCGCATAACCTATTTTTGACAACTCCAACTCATTCTAACATGACTTAAATCTCACAAGAATCTTTTTTTTTCATGATGTTGTATGTGTCGGTTACTTTATCTTGTGTCACTGTTGTCTGAAAACGCTCTTAAACATTGTCTTTCCAAAGGAGTAGCTTCATTTGTGTGTTTGCCGACCTAAATCAGGCCAGTTTCTCCCTCGCAGAGATAATGTGTGGTGTTGTGGTGTGTTCGAGAGCTGGGGGAAATTCCAGCTCTGTTACCTGCACAGGTGTTCTATTGTGCAGCGCTTGGCCTTTCCAGCAGATAGACATCACAGCGGACGCTTTGGTAACTCTGCCTCTCACTCACTCGCTCTGTGTGTGAGTGTGTGTGTCTCCCTGTGTGTGTGTCTCCCTGCCTCTCTCTCTCTCTTTCTCTCTCTGTGTGTGGGGGGGGGTCTCCCTGCCTATCTCTCTCTCTCTCTCTCTCTCTCTCTCTCTCTCTTTCTCTTTCTCTCTGTGTGTGTGTATGTGTGTGTCTCCCTGCCTATCTCTCGCTCTCTGTCTCTGTATGTGTGTGTCTCTCTCTGTGTGTCTCCCTGTCTGTCTCTCTCTCTCTCTCTCTCTCTGTGTGTGTGTGTGTCTCTCTCTCTCTGTGTCTCCCTGCCTATCTCTCGCTCTCTCTCTGTGTATGTGTGTGTCTCTCTCTGTGTGTCTCCCTGTCTGTCTCTCTCTCTCTCTCTCTGTGTGTGTGTGTCTCCCTGTCTGTGTCTCTCTCTCTCTCTCTCTCTCTCTTTCTCTCTGTGTGTGTGTATATGTGTCTCTCCCTCCCTGCCTATCTCTCTCTCTTTCCCTGTGTATGTGTGTGTCTCTCTCTGTGTGTCTCCCTGTCTGTCTCTCTCTCTCTCTGTGTGTATGTGTGTGTCTCTCTCTCTCTGTGTCTCTGTGTGTGTCTCTGTGTGTGTGTGTCTCCTTGCCTGTCTTTCTCTCTCTCTCGCTCTGTCTGTGACTCTCTCTCTCTCTCTCTGTATGTGTCTCTATCCATGTCTCTCTCTCGCTCTCTATCCCTCTTTCTTTCTCTGTGTGTGTGTGTCTCTCTCCCTTCCTGCCTATCTCTCTCTCTCTCTGTCTGTGACTCTCTCTCTCTCTGTATGTGTCTCTATCCATGTCTCTCTATCTCTCTTTCTTTCTGTGTGTCTCTCTCTCTCTCTCTCCCTGCCAGTCCCTTTCTCTCTCTGTGACTCTCTCTGTGACTCTCTCTCTGTCTGTATGTGTCTCTAACCATCTCTGTGTGTGTGTGTGTGTGAGAGTCTCTCTCTCTAGCTACTTATCTGTTGCTCTCTCTTTCTATCTCTCTCTGTGTCTCTCTCTCTCTGCCTATTTCTCTCTTTGTGTCTGTGACTCTCTCCCTCTGCCTCTTTCTCTCTGTCTCTCTTTCATTATCTCTCTCTTTATGAGTGTCTCTGTGTGTCTCTCTATCTCTTTTTGTTTCCCTCACTCTGTCTGTGACTCTCTCTCTGTGTCTCTATCCATGCCTCTCTCTGTCACTGTCTCTCTTTCTTTCTCTCTCTCCCTGCCTATCGCTCTCTCTTTCTAGCTCTGTGTGTGTGACTCTCTCTTACTCTCTGTCTCTCGCTCTCATTTTCTGTCTGTCTCTCTCTCTCTCTGTGTATCTTTCTCTTTGAGTGTCTCTGTGTGTGTCTCTCTATCTCTGTGTCTCTCTCTCTCTCTGTGTCTCTATCCATGCCTCTCTCTGTCACTGTATCTCTTCCTTTCTCTCTCTGTGTGTCTTGCTCTCTCTCTCCCTGCCTATCTCTCTCTCTTTCTATCTGTGTGTGTGTCTCTCTGTCTTACTCTCTCTCTCTCTCTCTCTCTCTCATTTTCTGTCTGCAACTCTCTCTCTCTCTCTGTTTATCTTTCTCTTTATGTCTGTGTGTGTCTCTCTATCTGTGTCTCCCTCTCTCTCTGTCTCTATCCATGTCTCTCACTTTCTGTCTCTCTCTCTTTCTTTCTGTCTCTCTCTCTGCCCATCTCTCTCTTTCTGTCTGTGACTCTCTTTTGCTCTCTCTGTCTCTGTCTCTTTCTCTCTGTCTCTGTCTTTTCAAACAGGAGGGACTAAAACTGTTTCAGATAAATAAATGAATGAAAAAAACCTCCCTTTGAAGTTGAGATGGTGAAATGGTCACGGTCACATTTTCATACTGCGCTTTTCCACCTTCAAGACGCTCGGAGCTCTTTACATCAAGGAACCACTCATCCATTCACACAGCGATGTATGCGTGCATGTGTCTTGCCCAAGGACACAACAACAGTATTCATCTGTGGGAGCTGGAATCGACAACCTTCGGATCCGTGGACAAACAATCTACCGACGGACCTACTGTCACCCCAACACCAAAAAATACTCATCTATGAGACTGGTGAAGTATCAAAAAGTATTCTCAATTATTCAAAATGTCATATTAAGTGACAATATTTCTGTTAAACTTACTTGCCTGTTTCCATGGAGATGTTACTGCTTTACCTGAAATGTTCCACAGTATAGCATTAAACGTCTCGCAGTAAGAACACAAGGTATTACTAAGCTAAAATGTCTAAATTTAAAAGTGCATTGTGTAACTATTCTGGTGGAGGGTCCGTTAAATATTTGTCTTCATATTTCCTTTCTATCTTCATGGAGACCAAACCAGACCAAGTGACAGGTCAGATCTGTGGAGAGGCGACCCCGCTCACAGTTACAATGTTTGTTTTTCTCGGTATTTTTGAGCTATAAAACCACCTGTAATTGAATAAATGTAAAGTAGAGCTGTTTAATGTCATACTGTGGAACATTCCAGGCAGAGCAATGACATATCCAGGGAAACAAGCAGGTTTTGCTTCTGTGTTCCCGTTTTAGTCCTGGTCTAGTCCTGGTCAAGTCTATGTTTAGTTAACCAGGACTACGCAAGGACTAAATCAGGACAAAACTAAGACAATACTAGAGCTAAAGCCAGACTAGACTAGAACTAAACCAGGACTACATGAGGACCAAACCCAGACTACATGAGGACCAAACCAAGACAAAACTAAGACAATACTGCAGTACAGCCAAAGGCAGACTAGACTTGTAACAATCCAGGACTAAACCAGAACTAAACCAGGACTACATGAGGACTAAACCAAGACTAAACTAAGACAAAACTACAGTTAAAGAAAAATTAGATTAGGACCAAACCAGGACTACATCAGGACTAAACCAAGACTACGTGAGAACTAAACCAGGACTAAACTAAGACAATACTACAGCTAAAGCCAGACTAGACTAGGACCAAACCAGGACTACATGAGGCCCAAACCAGGACTACATGAGGACTAAACCAGGATTAAACCAGGACTACACCAGAACCAAACTAAGAAAACAGTGCAACTAAACTGAGACTAGACTAGTTCCAAACCAAGACTAAACCAGGACTAAACTAAGACAATACTACAACTAAAGCTAGACTAGACTAGGACCAAACCAGGACTAAACCAGGACTACACCAGGATCAAAAAAAAAAAAAAAAAGGAACAACTAAACCCAGACTAGACTAATACCAAACCAAGACCAAACCAGGACTACACCAGGACCAAACTAAGAAAACAGTGCAACTAAACTGAGACTAGACTAGTTCCAAACCAAGACTAAACCAAGACTTAATCAGGACTACATCAGGACTAAACCAGGACAAAACTAAGACAATACTACAGCTAAAGCCAGAATAGACTAGGACCAAACCAGGACTAAACCAGAAAAACTAAGAAAACAGTGCAACTAAACTGAGACTAGACTAGTACCAAACAAGAACTAAACCAGGACTAAACTAAGAAAACAGTACAACTAAACTCCAACTAGACTAGGATCAAACCAGGACTAAACCAGGACAACATCAGGACTAAACCAGGACTACATGAGGACTTAACCAGGACAAAACTAAGGCAATAATACAACTCAAGCCAGACTAAACTAGGACCAAACCAGGACTAAACCAGAACTAAACTAAGAAAACAGTGCAACTAAACTGAGACTAGACTAGTACCAAACCAAGACTAAACCAGGACTAAACTAAGACAATACTACAACTAAAGCTAGACTAGACTAGGACCAAACCAGGACTAAACCATGACTACACCAGGATCAAAAAAAAAAAAAAAAAAAAAAAGGAACAACTAAACCCAGACTAGACTAATACCAAACCAAGACCAAACCAGGACTACACCAGGACCAAACTAAGAAAACAGTGCAACTAAACTGAGACTAGACTAGTTCCAAACCAAGACTTAATCAGGACTACATCAGGACTAAACCAGGACAAAACTAAGACAATACTACAGCTAAAGCCAGAATAGACTAGGACCAAACCAGGACTAAACCAGAACTAAACCATGACTACACAGGACCAAACTAAGAAAACAGTACAACTAAACTCCAACTAGACTAGGATCAAACCAGGACTAAACCAGGACAACATCAGGACTAAACCAGGACTACATGAGGACTTAACCAGGACAAAACTAAGGCAATAATACAACTCAAGCCAGACTAAACTAGGACCAAACCAGGACTAAACCAGAACTAAACTAAGAAAGTAGTACAACTAAACTCAGACTAGACTAGTTACCAAACCAAGACTAAACCAAGACTAAACCAGGACTAAACCAAGCCTACATCGTGACGGCCCCCCAACCAAAAAGTTTCACTAGTTAGCGCACCTTTAAGTCATTTTAATTGCTTTTTGCAGCATGCGTTTCGTTCCAGTTTTGTTGGGTAGCCATCCACCTCTTTCTAAATCTTTTCATTCACTTTAGTCTGGTTCACTAAGTCAATGTGATGTTAGAAAAGGGGAGCGAGCGTTTGGCGTTTGATTTCCGCTAATGAGCCCGCTCGCTCAACACTGGGGGGATCCACGTGTGAGCCGGGCCGACTCGAGTAATTGACTGGAGGTGTCGTAACGCGCTAGCACGCTAACACGCTAACCTTTCCGAGACCTGTTTTTTTTTCCTCATTATTTTCGTGGCTGGAGGTAGCATTGACGCTCAATCAATTTTTCAAAACGTGACGGATGACTAAGAGAGGTGCAATTTGTGATTTCTTTTATGAAAATCAGCCATAAGGGACCACTTTCAACGCCGCTTTAACAACGACGAACGCTATAAATAGACGATTTGAAAGAGGGTGGATAAAAAAGCATGTAGCAATATTGATTTTGTGACAATATCCAATGGTACGCCGCTTTCAAATGAGTTGTTTTTGTTGCAATAGATTGGAAAACATTCATGGAGAGAGAGCTGGTCCTTGACTGTTTTATTTTCTACTAGATTCCCCTGTTAAAATAAAGAAATGAATATAATATGAACATCGTGACTGCAGGAAAGTAACAGTAGTAGTAGATGTGTTTAAAGATGTATTGTGTAACCTTTTCCATAATAGTCCAACTCATACTGTGCAGTTTGTATCATGAGAATGGTTGCAATTAGTGTACTTGAGATAGTGACAAATAAATTAACAAAATCAGTCGTTACCGTATTTTTTGGACTATAATGTACACCGGATTATAAGGCGTAATATTAATAATGGTGAATTTTCTCATCTTTTTTCATACATAAGGTGTACTGGATTATAAGGCGCATTAAGCGAAACAAATGACAACACTTGAGACTGATCCTTAGCCCAGGCGTCCACGATCCATCAGCAGATCGTGATGTAACTCACCCGGTGTTGTCTCTCTGTATTGGTGAATGCGGATTATGAATGTGAATGTGGGTGGATCATTTAAGTTTCCTTTTTTTATTTCAAAAAAGGACTCAAATATACATTGAGTAATAATGAGTTTAATGCAGCTTTGCGCACATTTGTTTTTAGGTTTTACAGAAACGAAACTTAAAACCACATGGCTCATTTGCATAAACTATAAGAGCTGAAAAAACAGCTCGCTCCTTGTGCAATGATGCGGTTCAGCTTCTGTCGGACTCCGCGAGGCTCCTGACCACAGTAGCCATAATGCTCTGACAATCCATCAAGCGATGCGGCTTCGTAGTTTACCAAACTCGTAAAACATTTTGACAGATGTTTGAGCGCTGTGTACAACATAAAATCGGTTTGATGCCAGTAAGCACAACGAGAATTAATACATAAGGTGTACCGGATTATATGGCGCACTGTCCATTTTTAGAAAATTAAAGGATTTTAAGTGCGTCTTATAGTCCGAAAAATATGGTAATTTGCAGATTTCTATGTATAAAGATGTTTAAAGAAAATTAATTAAGGGAGTGTGACGTCACCCATAGTGTTCATCTCCAGTCAAATGAAGCTCATCGAGGCCTGCAGTTATAGGAGCGAATTTAGAACCAAGTTTCAGGAATAGTTTTAGGAATAGTAATTTATTTAGGAACAAAATAGCGAAATAAAAAGGATCATGTAGAGTGGGTTAATACGACCATTTTAGGATCAAAATAACAATTTAAAGTGAATTGGCTAGTGGGTCAGCTATGTCCATTTATAGTCTATGGTGTGAATAGTGGGTCAGTTGTAAGAAAATTAACCCAATTAGTGATTTTAGAGACATGGTTAAAAATTGTGTGGATTTTTCTCTGAGATATTGTCAAAGGAAATGTGTCATTCAGAACTGAGATGTGATCATTTTCAGTCAGATAATCAGCTTTTTCTTTCAATGGAAGATATTTTCATTGAATAATCCAAGGGAAATGCACTAATAATTTAAAGAACATTTTACATTAGCAATTGGATGATCTCTTTATACCAACAACTGTCATATCCTTAACCCCATCACTAATATCCTTATCCCTATATCCTTAACCCTATATACTTAACCTTATATTATTAACCTACATAATTAACCTTATATCCTTAACCCTATAACCCAACACCTATATCCTTAATCTCATCTGAAACAATGACATCATCTCATCACTGATTCTAAAAGCAACATGAAACTTGAATATTTGTCACATAGTTACATTTATTACATAACGTTAACATTTGGAACTAAACCAGGACTAAACCTGGACCAGACTTGTCCTGGTTTGGCTGTTTTAAGGCCAGTTTAGTGTGGATATTGGTTTGTCCTTGATTTAGTCCCGGTATAGTCCTGGTTAAGTCTATGTTTAGTTCTGGATTTAAAACTAAACCGCAACTAGACTAGAACCAAACCAGGACTACATCAGGACTAAACCAAGACTACGTGAGGACTAAACCAGGACAAAACTAAAACAAGACTGCAGCTAAAGCCAAACAAGACAAACCAGGACTAAACCAGAACTAAACCAGGACTACATCAGGACCAAACTAAGAAAATAGTACAACTCCACCCAGACTAGACCAGTACTAAACCAAGACTAAACCAGAACGACATCAGGACTGCAAGCCTGCATCAGGGCTAAACCAGGACTAAACCAAGAATACATCAGAACTAAATCAAGACTTAACCAAGACTACATAAGGACTAAACCAGGACCAGACTAAGACAATACTACAATTTAAAAAACCAGGACTAAATCAAGACAAAACCAGGACTAAATCAAGACTAAACCAGGACTAAATCAAGAGAAAACCAGGACTAAATCAAGACTAAACCAGGACTAAATCAAGACTAAACCAGGACTAAATCAAGATTAAACCAGGACTCAGGACAAGACTAAATCAAGACTAAACCAGACTAAATAAAGACTAAACCAGGACTAAATCAAGATTAAACCAGGACTAAATCAAGAATAAACCAGGACTAAATCAAGACAAAACCAGGACTAAATCAAGACTAAACCAGGACTAAATCAAGACTAAACCAGGACTAAATCAAGACTAAACCAGGATTAAACCAAGACTAAATAAGAACTAAACCAGGACCAAACTAAGACAATACTACAACTAAATCAGCAGTAGATTAGTATCAAACCAGGGACTAAATCAAGACTAAACCAGGACTAAATCAAGACTAAACCAGGACTAAATAAACCAGACTAAATCAAACCAGGAAGGACTAAATCAAGAATAAACCAGGACTAAATCAGGACTAAATCTAAACCAGACTAAGACTAAACCAGGACTAAATCAAGACTAAACCAGGACTAACCAGGACTAAATCAAGAATAAACCAGGACTAAATCAAGACTAAACCAGGACTAAATCAAGACTAAACCAGGACTAAATCAAGACTAAACCAGGACTAAATCAAGAATAAACCAAGACTAAATCAAGATTAAACCAGGACTAAATCAAGACTAAAACCAGGACTAAACCAGGACTAAACCAGGACTAGAGCAGGACTAGAGCAGGACTAGAGGAGCCCAGCAGGAGTAGTTGACATATGTCTGAGTGTTGCTGGTTAGGGTGACCTCAGAGGCACAGAGCGGTGGTTTTATGTGTGATGTGAATCATGTCTAAAAGAGGAGTGCGTGGGAGTCCAGAGTCCAGGCCTGACAGCTCTGCACAGGTCTGAGGAGGAGGGGCTCTGCCTATAGACTTACACCATGTACAGTACACAGAGACACTGCTGCTGCTGCTCATTTACTTTACTGGAAATAAACAGATTTCTAACGTCAAATTTTAAAGAAACTGCAAATTTTATGTTGAATTAAATAAACATGACCTAACTTTGTCCCCAGATATGAAGTAAACATTTTCAAATCAAACATATAAACACTAATGGCCAAGGCCTCAGAACAATTTGATTTTCTCTCAGTATGACATTAAATGAGAGTGGTTTATTTTTGAACAATAATCACAAGGAAAATAATCATAATCATATATAATGGATTTAAACTAACATGTAATTGTACAAGCAAAAAATAAAACTACTTTCAAAACATAAAACTGGTCATAAATCTAGTAGGCTGCCTAACTAATAAGACAAATTTCCAATCCACCATAATTCAAATAAATAGAGACGTGCATGTCTCAAGAACAATGGGGAAAAACAGAAAATAAATATACATATTAAAAGAAGTGTATTATAGTGGAAGCTCAAAACTCAAGTTCGCCTAGGGCCCACAACTTGCTGTCAATTGTAATGCTGATTTATTCTTAATTACAAAAATGCAACATGACATGATGGACAAGTTGTTTATGTAAGCTGAAAATGCTCTACTCCACCTTGTGATGTCATGGAGTAGTAGCTTTGAAGTGAAAAGCTTCTTTAACCTCTAGTTCAGCAGAGATGGGCAATTCCAGGGCCAAATTCAACCAAATGATTTCAGTGAAAATGTGGGGTGTTCACACTTTTTCATCATGTGAGCTACTTATAAAATGACCAAGTCAAAATGATCTACCTAATACAAAGCCAAGTAAACTGCACTGAAACACTCTGTGCCCCTTTTTTGGACCCTCACCCACAGTTTGAGAACCCTTCTTTAAGAGAACTTCCTCTGGCACTTTACACAAAACTGTGAAAAAAGTGAAGGAAGATTTTTAAACCTGTTTTTTAAAGTTCCAAACTGGAGTTGCATTCTTTTCTGGTTTTGCAGTGATATTTACCAGCCTCTGCACGTTTACCAAACCAAACGCACATCGTGACAAACACAGATGCATTTGTGCACTTTTGTTAGACAAACTTCAGCCAAATGTGGCAGTAGGTCTGTTCTGTAGATCCGCTCTATGCTGTAGACCTGCTTTGTGCCAACACTGGAACACAAATTTAGACTCGTTTTTGCTTCACATTTGGCCTCGCTCTTCTAATCAGCCGCACTGTGGGAGGGGCTTGTGTTGGCTGTACGCAGGAAGGAGCGAGAGCGTGAAAAGGCGAGGGGCGGCGTGCTGACGTGAGGCAGATGGACAGGTAGGATGTTTAGGAAGTTGAACCTGCCCTGTGATGCACGCTGGTACACGAGGGCACACGCTGTCGCAGACGAGCCGTGCATAGGGAGCGTGTGTGTTTGTGATGTGCCGTAGAGTCTCCGCGGGTTTCAAATGAGCGCACAGGCTGCACTGAGACGCCCCACACGCTCCTGCACCCGCTACAAGTTTATTACCAACAGCAGCGGCCGTAATGAAATATGATCACACTTGTTGAGTGTCAGACCTTGAGTGAGAGACAAGACCGAGTCCAAACGAGAGTCCGAGACGTGACACGGCGATCTACATGACCTTGGCGATCGACTGGTAGATCGCGATCGACGTATTGAGCACCCCTGGTATAGAGGTTAAAAACACAGTGGAGCACTTCCTGTATTTCCACATGACATCACAGGGTGGAATAGAATGTTTTCTGTTTGAGAGAAGAACCTAAGTATGCAGGGTTTGTGTTTTAAACATGTGTGAATGAAACAAAACTCCAAGGAATATTTTTGATGAGGAAACAACACTATAACATAGATCAGAAAATAATGTAATGCGGGCAATTTAATTTAGCGTGAAACAGAAACATACTAATACATAAAACATGGAGACCAAGCCGGACCAAGTTACAGGTCAGATCTGTGGAGAGGCAACCCCGCTCACAGTCAGAATGCCTTTTTTTCTAGGTATGTTTGAGCTATAAAACCACCTGCAATTGAATAAATAAATGTAAGGTAGAGCTGTTTAATGTCGTTCCACAGGCAGAGCAGTGACATATCCATGGAAACCAGCAGGTGTCGAACCCTCCACCAGTGCACCTTCAGTGTTCTGTGTGGCAGCTGCTTGCGTGTCAGTCCATCATAAACAAAGGGCTTTCTGTCTCCAGTGTGAGCTGTCCCTGTGATGGTGGTGTAGGATGTCATCAGGCTATTTTAAGTGTGTGTGTGATATAACGCCCCTATACCAGAACTCTACTGTAAACAAAGCTAATAGCCCTGTAATAGTCTCCTAGCACGCACAATCTAACTGTACATCTGCTTTTGTTGGTTTGTTTGTTTATTTGTTTGTTAAAGGGCCCATATTACACTATTTTCTGATCTATGTTATAATGTTGTCATTATCACAAACAGACCTGGAGTTGTGATGTTTAACACACAAACCTGCATATTTAGGCTGATTTCTTCTCTCAAACAGAAAACACTGTTCCACTTTGTGATGTCATGTGGTGATATAAGGGGAGCTCCACTGTGTTTTTAAACTCCACACACCTTCACTAGAATCATTTGGATCATTTCAGGCCTGGAATTGACTATTTCTGCTGAACTAAAGGTAAAATACTAGGCAGGTCGGCGCCACCTACTGCCTCCACTTAATTTCAGTTTTCTTCAGCTATTAGGTCAAGAATTGGAATACACTTATTTCCTCATCGAAAACTTTGTGTTTTGTGTTCAAATACAGGCAAATCCAAGTTGAGTCGCGAGTCACTGGCCCATAAGTCCAAGTCAAGTCCAAGTCGTCTGCTTTCAGCTTCAAGTCATTCCAAGTCTTTAAACCAAAGCACCAAATATAGCTTAGATTTTTGCCATTTATATGAATTTTAAACTAAATTGTACTTAAAAAGTCATATTTTTACTTTGTAAATGTCTTAACAGAATCATTACGGTCAGAATAGAACAAATTCAGATTTAAAAGTGCTTCTCAAGTCTTCTCAATTCACAGGCCTCAAGTCTGAGTCAAATTCCAAGTCTTACTCCATTTCATCAAGTCAAGTCTCAAGTCCTAAAAATAGTGACTCAAGTCTGACTCGAGCCCAAGTCACGATTTGTAAGTCCCCACCTCTGCTAGACGATTTGCAAGAACCCCGGAAGTTGTAGACCATGCACCGGCCAAAAAGAAATTTGCTGGTTGAAGTTTGGGCACATTTTAATTTATTTGCCTTTTTATTTAGATTATAGATTTTCACTGAAGGCATCAAAACTACGATTGACGTGTACAGAATATAGTAAACAGAAAATACATTTAAAAAATAGCTCAAAACTTGTCTCAGAGTATCGAATTTGAAAAATAGTCACTGTTTGTTTTTTGAAATACAAACCCAGGCACTGTTCCCTGCAGAGTTGGATTTGATATTCAGTTTCTGCTCTCAGTGTTCTTCTGCAAATCTCTCCTGAAATAAAGGTAAAAGGAGCTGTTCACTTAAACTCTACCACTACATGACACAGAGGTGGGGACGTGCAAGTCGTGACATGGGCTCAAATCAGACTTGAGTCACTATTTTTAGGACTTGAAACTTAACTTGATAAAATGGACTAAGACTGGGGACTCGACTTGAACTTGAAGGTCAGTGACTTCGGACTTGACTTGAACTTGAGGCCTGTGATCTGAGAAGACTTGAGAAGCACTTTTAAATCTGAATTCTTTCTCACTGTAATAATTCACTCTAAGATCTTGTCAAGACATTTAAAAAGGAAATATGTGCATTTTTGACATCTCTTACATACTCTATAAATACTCATATATAAATATACTATGACTTTAGTACAATTCATCTTAAAAGTCATAAATTGCAAAAATCTAAGCTATATTTGGTGCTTTGGTTTAAAGACTTGAAATGACTTGAAGCTCAAAGCAGACGACTTGGACTTGACTTGGACTTATGGGCCAGTGACTCGCGACTCGACTTGGATTTGCCTGTATTTGACTTGGGACTTGGCCCGGACTTGAGGTCAAAGACTTGAGACTTACTTTAGACTTGCAAAACGACGACTTGGTCCCATCTCTGACATGACATCACAAGGTGGAACAGAGCATTTTGAGACTGAGCTATAGACAAAGTAATAATAAAGGATTACTAAAAGATGTGTGAACAAAAAAAACACAACGCCAGGTATGTTTTTGATGAGGAAATAACATTCCAACATGAGTCAGTTTTGTATATATGCCCTTTAAAGGTGCACTGAGTAACTTTTCTAATAGAGTGTCGACCACAAGCTTGTTTCCATGGAGATATTCTTGCTTTATTGCACAAAAATATTACAAAAAAACATGAATTCTTACAGTGACAGACTCATGAAAATGTGCTGTTTAAATCCAGTTTTCAGACGATTTTAAAACTTTTTCGTCCGTGTTTGCTGAGTGCATTGTGTCACCATGGCAACCCCTGAATATTTCGCTAATAGAGGTCCATGTAGAACACCTCGAGCATGATGTCACAGCGAAGTATCTTCTTGCAGGCCTTGTGTTGTGTGCAGTGGGAGTGAGTTAGATAGTGGCAGTCTGGTGGCACAGTCTGTTCACACTATATATAGACGAAGTGTCATTAGTATAAACACAACTCGCCTTTTGCAGTGATCAACTCTAAGATAATTCAACCAGAAACTCATTATATTTTAAACATTTCTGCTTCCTGTTACTGTCAGCCAATCACAGCGCGCTACCTTTACCTCTCAACCAATCACGTCCAAGTGGAGCTCGGGATTGTGGCATAACTTTTAGCAAGAACTACGGAAGATCATTTGTTCCATCGGATTTTGAGTTTTAAATACCGTTGAAGTTCTTAGTTCAAATTCAGAATTAAAATGTCACCTTTTAAATATTCAGCGCAAATATTTTCAAGCCCTCAAATTCAACAGACAAAATTCACAGCGTAAAACTTCACAGCAAAGATCCAAGATGCCAAGGCAGAAGCAATCGATCCTGTGTGAGTGAGGAGGACAGAGGCTGTTTCCTATTGGCCGTTACCATCTGTGGGCGGGGTTTGAAGTTTTGACTAGGCTAATTCTGACCAATCAGATCGCTTCACTGCACCATTTCCTGTTTGTTACTAAGTTAGATCGGATCACTTTGGATCGATTGCTTCTGCACTGCGAATTTTACACTCTGAATTTTGACTGTTGAATTTGAGGGCTTGAAAATACTTGCGTTGAATATTTAAAAGTAGAATTTGAAACATATTGAAACAGAACACTTAAAATTTCAATAACTAAAATTCTGAATAAAAATAATTCAAACATGTTTTTCAGAGTTAAAAAATTCAAAGTGAGAAATTCAACGGTATTTGAAATTCAAAATCTAAAGAAACAAATCGTCTTCCATAGGAACCAAAAACGAGAATATTGCACCAATCCTTGCGTCTCTGCACTGCTTCCTGTTCGATTAAGAATTGATTTTAAGATTTTACGGTTTGTTTTTAAAGCTATGAATGAACTGGCCCCACAGTACATCTCGAACCTCCTCCAGATTCACACTCCAGCGTGCTCTGAGGTCCGAAGTCCAGCTCCAGCTCGTGGGGTCTAAAACGAGACTTCACAGGAGGACAGGACCTTCTCTGTGGTCGGCTCCAAACTCTGGAACTCTCTGATCCCCCCACGTCCCAACAGCCCCCGCAGTAGAGAGTTTAAAATCTCGTCTTAAGACCCACTTTTACTCTCTAGTTTTTAACACCGCGTAAGCTGTGTGGTCCTCTGTGCTTTTTATTTTATTTTGTTCATTTTTTAAACCATTTTTAGCTTTTATTTATGTTTTTATTCATGATGTACTGTCTTTTATTGTATTAATGCTTCTTTGAAGCTCTTTGTAAACTTATAAAATGCGCTATAGAAATAAAGTGGATTGGATTACACCTCATAGTATTTTCAGAACACCTAATGTTAAACCAATAGAGATTTTAAGATGATAAATACTACCTTTAGCGTTCATTCAAATGTTTTCATACACTATTGATACTTAGCAGTGACATGCTGGGGGTGTTCTACATGTATCTCTAATGGTAGAATGCTTAGGTGTTACCATGGCGACACAATGCACACATTAGCAAACAAACACTGTCAAAAAGTTTTAAGATTGTCTGAAAACTCAAGAAAAAATGCAAAATGGGTTTCAAAAACAAATTGTCATCAATACGAGTGTACAATACTTGTTTCTGTTAAAAAGTTTGATTTTTAACCCAGTGCTTGTTTTATAAACATGACAGTTTCCAAAGTGCTGCACAGACAAATGAATACAATAAAAGACAGTAAATCATAAATAAAAATAATTTTAAAAAGTGTTAAAATGCATAAAGCTAAAAATGGAAAAATAAAAAAAATAATATAAATAAAAATAAATAAATAGTAAAATAAGTAAAAGTAAAATAAATAAAATTAAATAAAAGACAAAGAGGACCACACAACTCACGCGGTGTTAAAAGCCAGAGAGTAAAAGTGGGTCTTAAGACGAGACAAAAAAACAAAACAAAAAGTGATAGTAACTAACTGAAATATAACTGACTAAAGCTATCTAGATTGTGAGTGTAATTTTATGTGGGATGGACTTGTTTAACATCACAAAATAAACTTTCCTGTTGTAATTCTGTGGTATTAAAGCTTCAGACAGAGCAGTGCCTCTAGTTAGCATCAATACAATTCCAAGGATATGTGCCAAAAACACTCCCTGTGTGATCTCTAAACTGCACGTATCAAACATTAACAAACACAATCGTCTGTTTCTCATACTAGAAATAGGCCTTAAAGAATAATATTCCTTCTTGAGACAATAAAAGATAAACAGCAACTACATTTCCCACAATCCCAAGGGCCCAATCAGGCTGCTTTGGCCCATTTCAATAATTAAACTGAAACATCTTGCAGTTTTAATTTGGTACCATGGCACACTGACTCAAGGCCATGTAACTGTTATCTAGAGACACCATTTTACAAACACATTTATACTGTTAATGAGCTAATGCAGCGGACATTTTGAGTTTCCCGTTCGCGTCGAGCTCTTGTCTCGTCTGAAAGCGGCTCCTGACAGGTATCCCCAGCAGCATTGAACGATGGATCAGATACATTGGATACATTTCCCTGTGGGTGCAATTGAACCCTCAGTCTGTGCAGCCGTATAGACTTTGGTGTAAGCTATAGCCTTTAATATCGGCCCGGAGTGAGCGTATCCATGGTAACTATAGACACTATGTTCTGCTATGTGCTCTGAGACAACGAAGATGCATGTACTTTTACTTTACTTTACTTTATACTGTATATTTGCAGTTAAGGATATATTTATTGTTTACTTTAAAGGTGCACTATGTAACTTTTCCGGGACTGCCAGCTGCTCGTTTCCATGGAGATGTCATTGCTGTCAGTCAAACGTTTTATTTGGAGCTTGATTGTCATGTCGTTGGCAGTGTTGGAAGTAACGTGTTATAAAAGTAACAAATTACTGTAATACATTGCTTTTTGATGTAACGCAGTAATGTTTGGCATTATAGGTAAAAAATATGAATATTTTACTCGGTACAAATGTCAGTAATGTGTCTTATAGTGGTTTTTTAATCTGGATTCAAGTGGTGGGTTTTTCTTCATACAAATTCGCTAAAATCACTGCGATATAACCAGCAGCGGTGAAACGCCGCAGATGCGCCCGCGTAGACTTGTCGGGTGACCGCGGGTGAAAGGACCGGCGTAGAACTCCGCTTCGACCTGGTTCAGTCCTGGTTCAGTCCTGGTTCAGTCCTGGTTCAGCTCTGGTTTAGTCCTCGGTTCATTCCTTGGTTTACATCTAGTTTAGTCCTTTTTCAGTCTTGGTTTAGACCTGCTTTAATCCTGGTTCAGTTCTGGTTCAGTCCGGGTTCAGTTCTGGTTTAGACCTGGTTCAGCTCTGGTTCAATTTTGGTTTAGTCCTGGTTTAGTCCATATACGGCGCAAAAGTTCAGCATCTTCACAGTTATTTTGGTGAGAGTAACTTAAAAGTAATACAATAGTAGTGTAATATTTTACATTTTAAACACAGTAATATTGTAATGTAACTAATGACTTTGAAATGACAGTAACAAGTCATAAATAAATAACACACTACAGTTTTAAAGTAAGTTGCCCAACAGTGGTCATTGGTTGACCTACATTTTTCACACATAATCTGTTATACTGTCACACTTTCTCTGTACAGTTCACAAGTAATATAAATACATGTACAGTTCACAGTACCTGGAATGTTCCACAGTATGGCATTAGTTTAGATGCGTAAGTGACAGTACCAGAGAAATTTATATATAACCTTTTTTTTTCTTGCATTCAATAAATGTATACAAGATCTGTAAAATAAAAGTATTAAAGATCTGTAAGTGCAATGTAATACCATGGGACATTTATTTATTTATTTATTTATTGATTTATTTGATTGGGACAGAGCATGTTAATGAACAAACATGACAACATGAATGTAAACACACCAGATTGTAGCCTAAGGCTAATTTCCATCCGTTGTCCCACGCCAGGCCAAGCAAAAACATCTCCATGGAGATTCAGAAAAATGTTACGTAGTGCTCCTTTAACTGAACTGAACTGAATTTGAGACGTCACTCTGAGCATTTTAACACTTAGAGAGAGAGGAGGGAGGAGAGAGAAAGAGGAGGAAAAGGGTGGGAGAGGAGAGAGAGAGAGGAGACAAAGACTGGGGGGATGGGGGGTTGGGGGGGGAGGAGAGAGAGAAAGGATGGATAAGAGAGAGAGGAGGTTCACTCTCTCCCCTCTTTCTCTCTCTCTTTTTTCTCCTCTCTCTCATTCTCTTCCTTCTTCTCTCTCTCTGCCCCCCCAGCTCTCTCTCTGTGGACAGTCATATTCTCTCTCTCTCTCCTCCCTCTCTCTCTCCTCCCTCTCTCTTTCTCTCTCCCTCTCTTTCTCTGTGGACAGTGATATTCTCTCTCTCTCTCTCCCTCCCTTTCTCTCTCTGTCTCTTTCTCCCTCTCTCCCTGCCTCTCTCTCTTTCTCTGTGGACAGTGATATTCTCTATCTCTCTCTCTCCCTCCCTCTCTCTCTCTCTGCCCCTCCCCTCTCTCTCTGTCTCTCTCTTTCTCTGTGGATAGTGACATTCTCTCTCTCCCTCTCTGTCTCTGTGGACAGTGATAATGTCTCTCTGCCCTTCCTCCTCTCTCTTCCCTCCTCTCTCTTCCCCTCCTCTCTCTGCCCCTCATCTCTCTCCCTCTCTCCCTCTCTCTCTCTGTCTCTCTCTCTCTCTGTGGACAGTGATAATGTCTCTCTGCCCCTCCTCTCTCTCTCTCTACCCTCCTGGATCCTGTTACACTGACAGGGACACACAAGCTGCTCTGGGCTCACCGCCACTCCTCTTTCTCCCTCGTCACTCTCTACTCTCTCTTTCGCTTTCTCTCTCTCTCTCTGTCTTCTATAACGCTCTCTTTCCTGTCTCATCTCTCTCATCCTTCATTCTATTTTCTCTCCTCTCCACACTCTGTTTTCACTCTCTCCTCCCTCTCTTTCCTCACTCTTACATCATTCTCTACTTTACATTTTCTTTCTCTCATGTCCATCTCTTTCTTCTCTCTCTCTCTCTCTTTCCTATTTTCTCTTGTCTCCTTACTCTTTTTTCATTCTCTCCGGCCTCTCTCTTTCTTTACTCTTACCTCACTCTCTACTTTCAATTTTCTCTCTCTTGTGTCCATCTCCTCTTTCTTCCCTTTCTCTCTCTCTCCTTTTTTTCTCTTCTCCTTCATCCCTTTTTCTATTTTCTCTCCTCTCCTCTCCTCACTCTCTACTTTATATTATCTCTCTCATGTCCATCTGCTTTCTTCTCTTTCTCTCTCTCTCTCTCCTCACCCTTTCTTTCTCTCTTTTTTCACGTCTCCTTTCCCTCATCCCTCTTTCTATTTTCTCCTCATTTCATCTCTCTTTTTTCACTCTCTCTGGCCTCTTTTTTTCTTTACTCTTACCTCACTCTCTTTACACTTTTCTCTAGTCTCATCTCTCTTTTTCCCTTTCTCTCTCTCTCTCTCTCCTATCACACTTTCTCTCTCGATCTTTTTTGTCTCTTCTCTCTCATCCCTCTTTCTATTTTCTCTCCTCACTCTTTTTTCCCTCTCTCCTCCCTCTTTCTTTGCTTTTACGTCACTCTCTACTTTCCATTTTCTCTCTCGTGTGTCCATCTCCTCTTTCTTCCCTTTCTCTCTCTCTCTCTCTCCTATCACCCTCTCTTTCCTGTCTCTCCTCTTTCATTCCTCTTCTATTTTCTCTCCTCACTCTTTTTTCATTCTCTCCAGCCTCTCTCTTTCCTTACTCTTACCTCATTCTCTCCATTTTCTCTCTCTTGTGTCCATCTCCTTTCTTCTCTCTCCCCTTTCTTGTCTCTTCTCCCTCATCCTTCTTTCTATTTTCTCTCCTCTCCTCCCTCTCTTTTCTTACTCTTACCTCACACTCTCTACTTTTCATTTTCTCTCTCCCCTCTCTCTCTCTTCTGTCTCTCTTTATTGCCTCTTTTAGAATTTATATCCTCTCTCTCTCTTCCTTTCTCCACTTTTACCTCATTTTCTCTCTCTCGTTTCTATAGTCTCTTTCTTCTCTTTCTCTTTCTCATCACCCTTTTCTTATTGTACTTCTTATGTATGTGTGTCAATGCAAAGTATGAACTGGCTAAAAAGTGACATAATCTGACTTTAAACGATATAACACTACTACTTTTTATCACACTATGAGGTCGTTAAAGAAGTGTGTGACGCTAACTGGAGGCCCTGGTCTGTCTGAAGTGCGTTTTGTTTGTTTGTTTGTGAGTTGGTGATCTGATCGTCACAGTGAGCTCCTCTATCTGATCTGGCTCCGGCTCAAACACGTGGCACAGTTCTGAGGCCGGGCATTAGGACCTGGCACAGACACGACAAAACAAACTCAGGCCAGAGGGTTGCATTATTAGATCATATGTCTGCACACACACACACACACACACGGACACACAAAGACACACACTTTTTGCAGCTAAAATATTGGTGAACATGTTTGCAGTCATATCCAAAAGTCACATTACAGTATTATTATTATCCTGTTAATTATTTGTAGCTTTTCTGGTGGGGGGTATGCTTCCTTACCCTCATTCATCAGCCGGTTTCACTTCGTTTCATTTTGTGGAAACCGTCTGACCTCGCAGCATTAGGATTCTTTTGCTTGACGCTAGACTACTTTTTTTTTTTATGTTATTAGGTTCTTTTTTCAGACTGTCAGGTATGAAAGAAACAAAACTCTAGGTCTGAAAAAAGAACCTAATAACATAAAATATCAGAAGACCAAATGAATCTCATTGGACGGGTACTTTTTTTATTTAACCAATCTCTGCTATTTGTTCGTGATGTAATGCACCGCTAACGGGGCCTAACTGGTATATTAAGCTTTTCCCAAATCCTGTAGGAAGAAGGACAATAACGTCTTTCCTCTTGATAAAATCCACCAAACATTCTCTTTGTTCCAGCTTTAAATCCTCGATCTCGGGAATCGTTGACAACACAGAATGTATGGCTCTTCGCTGATTGACTGGTGCCCGAACTCGCACTTCCGGGGTTTTTGCGAACCGTCTAGTGCATTCTGATTCCTGACCTAGTCGCTGGAGAGAAATGAAATTGAGCAAAGGCATTAGGTGACGCCAGCCTGGCTAACGCTACCTGCTTGTCTCCATCAAATTAATCATCTTTTTGTTTGGAGTAGGGACGGGCATTTGATTAAATTTTCTTAATAGATCATCAGGAGAATTAACAATTGATCTTTGTGTCAGTCTTGGTCTCGTCTTGGACTCAAGTACATTTGGACTCCGTTGTCTCGGTCTTGAAGGAGTTTGAAGGAGCTTGGACTCGGTCTTGTCTCGGTCTTGAAGGAGCTTGAAGGAGCTTGGACTCGGGCTTGTCTCAGTCTTGAAGGAGCTTGGACTCGGTCTTGTCTTTGTCTTGAAGGAGCTTGGATTCGGTCTTGTCTTTGTCTTGAAGGAGCTTGGACTTAGTCTTTTCTTTGTCTTGAAGGAACTTAGACTCGATCTTGTCTCGGTATTGAAGGAGCATGGACTCGGTTTTGTCTCGGTCTTGCAGGAGCTTGGATTCCGGCTTGTCTCGGTCTTGAAGGAGCTTGGAATCCGGCTTGTCTCGGTCTTGAAGGAGTTTGACGGAGCTTGGACTCGATCTTGTCTCGATCTTGGAGGAGCTTGAAGGAGCTTGGACTCGGGCTTGTCTCGGTCTTGAAGCAGCTTGGACTCGGTCTTGAAGAAGCTTGAAGGAGCTTGGACTCGGTCTTGTCTCGGTCTTGAAGGAGCTTGGACTCGGGCTTGTCTCGGTCTTGAAGGAGCTTGGACTCGGTCTTGAAGAAGCTTGAAGGAGCTTGGACTCGGTCTTGTCTCGGTCTTGAAGGAGCTTGGACTCGGGCTTGTCTCGGTCTTGAAGGAGCTTGGACTCGGGCTTGTCTCGGTCTTGAAGGAGCTTGGACTCGGCTGTCTCGGTCTTGAAGGAGCTTGGACTCGGGTCTTGTCTCGGTCTTGAAGGAGCTTGGACTCGGTCTTGTCTCGGTATTGAAGGAGCTTGGACTCGGGCTTGTCTCGGTCTTGAAGGAGCTTGGACTTGGTCTTGTCTCGGTCTTGAAGCAGCTTGGACTCGGTCTTGAAGAAGCTTGAAGGAGCTTGGACTCGGTCTGTCTCGGTCTTGAAGGAACTTGGACTCGGCTTGTCTCGGTCTTGAAGGAGCTTGGACTCGGTCTTGTCTCGGTCTTGAAGGAGCTTGGACTCGGTCTTGTCTCGGTCTTGAAGGAGCTTGGACTCGGTCTTGTCTCGGTATTGAAGGAGCTTGGACTTGGTCTTGTCTTTGTCTTGAAGGAGCTTGGACTCGGCCTTGTCTCGGTCTTGAAGGAGTTTAGACTTGGTGTTGCAAGTATAATATTTATTGCGATATAGTGGGCTGGTTCAATGTATTGTAAAAAGGCTTTTGTCATAAATGTTTGGTAGTTTAATTGTTATTTATTCATGCTGCATTAAATTAAAGACTAAAATCTCTACTTTTTAAAGAGTAGAGATTGGCAATTCCGGGGCTGAAATGATCCAAATAATTCTAGTGAAGATGTGGAGTTTAAAAACATCACAAGGTAGAACAGAGTGTTTTCTGTTTGAGAGAAGAGCTCAGCCTAAATCTGCAGGGTTTGTGTGCAAATGAAAGAAGAAAGCACAACTTGGACTCTGTTTTTGATGAGGAAACAGCATAATAACAGAGCAGAAACCAGCGTAATGTGGCCCTTTAAGCTTCTCTGTCTTTGAACTGCACCTGTGAATGTAGCGCAGACGTTATATTGGCTGGGTACAGATAGAAAGAGTGTAATTTAGTTTGTCAGACTCCTACTGTACGCCGCACAGCTAGACAGTGATTGCATTTTCTTCCTGTTGTGTCTTTGGAGGAAAAAAACAATGGGAAAACACAAAGGATGAGCAGGCTTTAGAATAGGCCCCATGCGGAGGACCGGAGGTAGAGGAGGCAGCAGAGATAGAGGGAGAGAGAGAGGTCTACTTATGCACGAGCTGGTTTTGCTCTCAACTTTTCAGGTGCGAGAAAATGAAGGGAATGATGTGGTGTTTGAAAGTACATGTCGTGCAGGGACAGGAAGGAGCAGTGAGGACATCCACACACTCGTAGATTCAATTATGACTGATTTAAACTGATCACAAGGTTTTTAGTCTTATAATAAAAGGGAAGCCATTCTTTTTTAAGGTCCTATATGCAGTGTTGTACCTGAACACTTCATATTTTGGGCGAACGTGAACTGAACACACTGTATTACTGCCGGATGAATGAGCTGTGAATGCGCTGATAAACTTTTGTGCTTTCTTCATTACAGTTATTAGTTTGTACGACCATTAAAGAAAACAAAATATCCTTACATTTTTCATTCTCATTACTGTTTATTTTGTACAATCATAAATGACAAACTTTGTGCCTATGTTAACATTGTTATTAGTTAATACAACCATAAATGAAAACATATATCTGCGTGTATGTATATGTGTGTTATGCATGTTTATATATATTTATACTGAACATATGTACTGGATATCTTTGATGTGTATATGTATGTATGTATGTATGTGTGTATGTGTATGTGTATATGTGTGTATATTTATGCAATGCATAACAGGTGAATAATAATGTGATTATGTAAAACAATTGGGGTAGGAAGGACTCTATAAGTTTTTTAAACTTCATCCTGCTCTTTTTGAGCACCAGGTCTCAAATTTGTTCATGTACATATCCCTGTTTTTGTTATTGTTTTTGAATTTTGTTGTACCTTGCTCAAACAAATACATAAATGAAAAATGAAATGAAATGAACTGTGAACACGTCCGTTCTGGTGTCTGTGAACGACATGCATTATCTATTTAACTTTGTTCAGTAGGGTGCCAGATTTCTTTAGTGTTTCAGACGAAAAACCAACGAAACACACTGTAAAGAGCCATTACTATTTAGTGGAAAAACATTCAATCTGGCAACAACACTGTCTTGTTTCAACGACCAGCGTCACTGAAACAAGACAAAATAAAAAAGCTTGTTGGATAAGGACTCCAAATTTGAAGATGAAATCTAACATAGTTGTGTTAAAATATAAAATAATTGCTGTCTGTGTTTCTATATGGGCTTTGGCAATGATTTTGAAAAATAACAGCTCACAGCAAAGTATTGAAAAAAAAAAATAAAAAAATAAATAAATATATATATATAATATATAATATATATATATATATATATATATATATATATATATATATATATATGAATGAACTATTAACTATAAACAATTATGAACTATGAACAAACTAGTTCATTTTGAAATTTTTGAACTGAGCTTTAAACTAGTTCATGTAGAAAAGGAACTTTCCCAACACAGCCTATATTACATAAAATTGTCTCTTGTGAGCAGGGGCGGTGCCAGGAGGGTGTTGATGAGGCACTACCCCCCGCTGGAATGGCCAATGCAGCCCCATAGCTCCCCCAAAGATTTCTGTCCTACTTTTATACGACATAATGTCTCCACTAAAAATGTTCAAATGACAATGACAGAGTGTTGAAAATAAGACTATGCAAGGTTTTAGAAATCACTACAGGGAACTCACTACATTTAAAGTTAAGGCTCTAAATGAATGTTAAGTGAGCATCTCCATTGAAGAACTTAGTAGCACTATAGCTCCTCCAACCAAAATATTACCTCAGCAATTGTTGAGTTGTGTTTTGTTTCATTCACACACATTTGTTCGATGTCTGTCTGCATCTCTAAAGCTCCAAATGCTCCTTTCCACCTTGTGATGTCATGTACTGGTAGTTTTCAATTTTACAGCTACAGTACATTTTGTTTCGTAGAGATTCCAGCACTGCAAAGATCTATTCTAGTGAAGGTGCATGGAGCATAATTTCCAGGTTTATTTTGTATCTTTAGCTGCGAGTCACAGACACCTGGAAGTCATTATTTTCTGTTGCTCTGTTGCTATACTGTTTGTCTCTTGCTATTCTCGTAACAATAAACCGGCCTTGTGCAACAATATATCCCACTGTTCTTTGCTTTCTTTACAGCTTAACAATATAGATCTCATTAGTCACATAAAAGAATGTTTATTTCAGATTTGTTTATTTCAGTGTCGTGTGTTTGAAACAAAGGAGCTCATTGGTCCCATCATTTACACACAAAATCAACCTCCTTTCTCCTCAGATGAACAGAATTGAGTGCTTTGCTCATTAACACAGCATCACACCAGGAGAGACAAAAGCGTTTTCCTGAGCTCAGTTCACTCTTGTGTTGTCTCCAGACCTCTAGGGGGAGTTAACCACGGGCGGAGGTCTTTATAAGCGAGTTTAACGCCTCAAAAAATGCCTAAATTGCATCTGTTAAAAGGTCGTTGTGGCGATATTGTTCCACATTTGCATGAAGGTGTCCTCAGTTTAACTCTGCTACGCTCACGTCGCTTGGTTCACGTTGCTCTCCTTTCTACTTCTAATCTCCTGCTCCAGAGTGCATAGAACATAAATTCTACTAAAATCTGCAATGTTTCTCAATCCCCTGTGATATTTTTTTCCACCTTTCTATTTTCCCTTTAAATTGCCACGCTTGTTCAGATACAGACAAACCATACGTGCCCCTGATTGGCTAATCCACCTGTCAGGAGATCCACCGGTGATCAGACAAAATAGATAAAATGGAATATGAGAATAGACCCTCTGAAAAATTGTGAACAAAACCATTCTAAATTCTGTAATGGAGGCAGCCGGCGGCGAAAATGAAGTGGACCATAATGTGATTTTAATGGGAAAACTGGGATTAACTTCAGAATATCACAAAATATGAAAAATCAAGGACAATTTGGAAAATGAAAACCACTCAGCAGAGCCCCGTTTAAAAACATTTACAATTGTGTTTTACATGATTTGTTTATTTTAATTGCAAAATCCACATTTTGAGCTTTTACTGGACAAATCCTTACAAAAATGTTGAGCCCACAACAGTTTTTCACTTCATCTACAGATATCTTACCATATTTTTTGGACTATAAGGCGCACTTAAAATCCTTAAATTTTCTCAAAAATCGACTTTATGTATTAATTCTGGTTGTACTTACTGACCTCAAAATTTATTTATGTGGTACACAGCGCTCAAAACTCTGTCAAACTGTTTTAGTACAACTTTGGTAAACTACAAAGCTGCACCACTTCATGGCTGCAAAGCGGCATGATGGGTGAGTGGCTAGCACTCATGCCTCACAGCAAGAAGGTTCCGGGTTTGATCCCCGGGTTGCCCTGGGCCTTTCTGTGTGGAGATTGCATGTTTCTCCTCGTGTCTGGATGGGTTTCCTCCGGGTGCTCCAGTTTCCCCCATCAAACCAAAACATGCTCCAGGTCTCCAGAAAAGTTGATAGTCAAGGTCAGTTAAATAAATACAATCAATGAACTTGCCCAGAGGCGACAGGTGGAAATTAGCACTGATGCTACAACCTGATGTACATTGCATCTCTCCTGTTAAGGTTAATGCAAAAATTGTGCGCTGTCCCTGTCTCAAATAAATAAATAAATAAATAAATTGTCAGAGCATTACAGCTACCGAAGTCAGGAGCCTTCGCACAGTACGTTAGTCTGACAGAAGCGGAACCACATCAGTAGCGAGCTGTTTTTTAGCGCTTATAGTTTATGCAAATGAGCAATGTGGTTTTAAGTTTTGTTTCTGTAAAACGTAAACAAATGTGCACAAAGCTGCATTAAACACATTACTACTCAATGTATATATGAGTCCTCCTCGTAGGAAATAAAAAAAAAAAAAAAAAACAACTTAAATGATCCACCCACATTCACATTCATAATCCACATTCACCAAGACAGGGAAAATTACACCACGATCTGCCGATGGATCATGGACGTCTGGACTAAGATCAGACTCAAGTGTTTGTTTCGCTTAATGCTCCTTATAATCCAGTGCACCTTATGTATGAAAAAAGATGAGAAAATTCAACAGTATTGATATTGCGCCTTATAATCCGATGTGCCGAAAAATACGGTACACATTTCATCATACATTATAACTTTTTGTGAAGCGTAAACTCTATTTTGGAGTTAGAAAACCATATTTCCTCCATCCTTCTTAAAAGAGAAGCAAAGTAAATAAGATTTGTACCTTGGACATTTTAAATTGTTGCTTATTTTTTGTCATAATAAACCATAAAACCATTAGTATTTAAGTCTGCTCATCAGTTAATCATTGTAAATATATTATGTCCGCTTCATTTTGCCTCCACTCCAGAATTTTGAACATTCTAATGACACAAGATTTTTAAGGGTCTATGTACAAGTATAGACACAAGTGCCCAAATGATTTCCCTTGTGGATCAATACAGTTTGTCTAAGTCTAAGTCTGAAAAAAAAATAAACTATAGAAAATCAAGTTAGTTTGAGGCCAGTGTGAAGTGTGTTTCTTGGATTCCAGACAAAACATAATCACTATTTCCGAGAAAGAGTCCAATCAGATATGTTTACAAAGCTGCTAATATAACAGACTCCCTTAACGTCCGCTGGGTCCGTCTTCATTTATTTGCATCCATCTTCTGTGTGTTCTGCATAGACTTGGTGTGAATATTAAAACCGCTGTAGAGTCTTTGGTCTGTGTGTTACATTGTGTTGGAAGTCTCCTCTCCTCCGTGTCGAGTGTGTGTTTTTTTCTCGGTGTTTCGCCTGAATGAGCCGGGCCCTGACAGCTCTTGAGTGATAAGAACCTGAGACATGACTGCAACAAGAAATAAAGCCACCAGCAAACACCGCACCGACATCAAACAAAACACAACAGCCAAATAAAGACACAAATATGCACAAATGAAGATATCTGAATGGGAAAGAAGTTTTAGGTTCAGAGTTCAAAGTATTTTTATTAGTACCTGAGGGTAAATTTGTTTGCAAAAAAGATAACAGCAGATCCAAAATATTAAAAGTATTAGCTTGGGAAAACAACCACATTTCCACTGTTCAGACGAGTTAATGCTGCTACTGCTACTACTACTACTACTGCTACTACTACTACTACTA